>NC_044979.1:63979254-64089811 GCF_008728515.1 Papio anubis | reverse complement strand
TAATACGCCATTATTACCACGAAATGAACGCTGAAGTTGTTCCTGATTTGGCCAGTGAGGGTCCCTTGAAGTTAGATTCTGTGTCCATTTGACATGTCTCCAATATTCCTTGAGTCTTGTTTTCTGGCAAAGGATATTACAGAACAATCTAGCATTTCCTTTGCCTGACATCTGGGGAACCTGCCATTTGTCAAAAAAGCCTTAGTAATATCAGTGGGGAATAATACTTGCAAGGCAAGATCTGGGTGCCAGGTGCTCACTGCTATTGGGGTGGCACTAGGCTCAGGCCCTCTCAGTGGGCAGAGCCAGGGAAAATTACATACACACAGATACATACTCACTGATATAGATAATTGTGCTTACATCTGTATCAGTGGAAAACCATCCCTTCAAACCAATTTCTTCAATTCTAATGCAGTATTACAGGATTCATATTTAAGTTTTCTTCCTTTCCATATTTGTAACTCTACTCAACAGTGAAAATTATGAATAACAATAACCTAATATATTAATTTGGTCAATCTCAATTTGAACAACCATCTACTTCCCTGACTGGGCTCTGAGCATTCCCTATGTGCTTTCCTCACCAGCCCTCGGGCTCTCACTCCTGAACCAAGGCACTACCCTGCATGGAAGCCATCCTCATGGGTAAGTCCAATGAGCCACCAGAGCTCTCCGAAACCTCTCCAGACCTGAGGTGTAGATTAAACCATTTTTCTCTGCTCTACCTAATGGCTTTAGGACTAAACTGATCAAATTGTAGAAAGAGAAGGTCTATTTTTGCTTTAAAAATTTTTCTTCTTTTTCACCTTCTTGGTTTAAGGAAAGATGTCTCTTCTAGTTAAATTTAGTTTTTAAGACCGTGTCTTTATTTCTACTAATTTTCTGAGTTCTATCAACTTATTGATGTTGCTGTTCCACATATTCTATCATTTTTCTTTAACTTGTTTTGAAATATTAATTTTAGTTGACACTAGCGTCATAAACTGTCTTTCTGGTACAGCTTTACTACTGTCTGTGGAGATACTACACTAATCCTTATTTTCATTTTCAAATAGGCTTCCATGGGATTCGATTGTTGCTCATTTTTATATGAAATTAGTTTTCCTCAACTTTTACAAAGGACTTACGAGTCAAGACAGGTTTTCTCACTTCACAGCTCTAGAACTCTCCATTTTGTTTCTTTCAAGTGTTTAAAGACATGATCTCAGATACTGTGAGACTGCCTGAAACTTCACTTACCCCCATTAATCTGAACCTTCTATTTCCTTTGGCTCTATTATCCCTATCCTGTTCAATCTGGATTTTATTCCCAGCAGTTCTTCCTTAGTGTGGGGCTTTAAATGGAAAGGCAGCTATAGTTGGTTAACTGTGTCGTAGGGCCTAGACTGCTCGTGGCCCCTTCACATCTTACTGGAGATTCTTTGCACTCAACATGCAGATTGTATAAAAACTCTTACAGTTCACTCGGTGTTCTCAAATTAACCTATTGCATTTTGTCGTGAGTACTGGTTAACACTGGACTTCTCCTGTTACATCCCCTTACACAGATGCTGATATCAGATGGTTTTGTAGCTGTTAATACCTTGTTTACATCAGCTTATATTTGGGGTTCAAAGGATATCTTTCATCTTTTTGTCTAGTTTTATTGTAGATTTTAAACAAATTTTGGTTTGGCTTTCCTAATTTTTTTGAGGGAGAGGAGGAGTTCTGGGCGATTCAGCTTTAAATCTATCTCTTTTTGTTTTTTCTTTCTTTGTTTGAGAGGGAGTCTCGGTCTATTGTCCAGGCTGGAGTGCAGTGGCACGATCTTGGCTCACTGCAATCCCCCCTCTGGGGTTCAAGCTACTCTCCTGCCTCAGCCTCCTGAGTAGCTGGGACTACAGGTGCGCCCCACCACGCCCGGCTAGTTTTTGTTGTTTTTAGTAGAGATGGGGGTTTCCCCATGTTGACCAGGTTGGTCTCGAACTCCTGACCTTTTGAGTTGTCCACCTTGGCCTCCCAAAGTACTGGGATTTATAGGTGTGAGCCACTGCGTTCAGCCCTCTTTTTGTATTTTCTATTAGTCCCACTGGTTTATGTTTCTATTATTTTACTTCCTAGAAAACAACTAGGAAGTGATGACTTTTCAATATTTATTACCTTTGTTTTTAATTTTACTATTTTAAATGTAACTTATTTGTACTTCTGTATAATTTTATTTTTAATAAAGGCTATGTTTTAGTTTGGAAAATTTCTGAAAATTTAACTGGCTCTCCCAAGCCAGTACGCTGTCGCGCCTGAAACAAGAGAGACTTCTGTGCTTCCTTAGCCCTGAGTTCCTCGTTTCCCTTCACGCTTTGCTTGCTAATTCGTTACTACTTTAAAAGCTCTGCGATGCGTTTTAAATAAGATGCGTATCACGTCTCATGCGGCGCTATCAGCTTTAGCAATTTCGCTGATATGATTAACAGAAGTCCTAGTGATTTAAAATAGTCTGCATTTTAGAGATTTAAAAGCTTTCTGTAAAAAGAACACATTACTTTTTACAGTGACGCAGAAAATATCCTTTCTTAATGAGTAACTAAGCTACTACAAAGCAGTTAACATAGTCTCAGATATTAAAAATTTAAGACACTGAAGAGCTAAGTCAATTCCTGATAATTTCTTAAATTTGTGACTTATTTCTTTCACTGTATTCAGATCTTCATATTCACAGTTTTTGCTTAGTCTTCCCACCTACCCCACCTCGCTCTGTTGCTCAGGCCAGAGCAGAGTGGTGCAATTTTGGCTCACTACAGCTTCCGCCTCTTGGGTTCAAGCGATTCTTGTGCTTCAGCCTCCTCAGTAGCTGAAATTACAGGTGTGCATCACCATGCCTGTTTAATTTTTTTTGTTAGTAGAGACAGAGTTTCATCAAGTTGGCCAGGCTGGTCTTGAACTCCCGGTTAAAAGGGATCTGCCTGCTTTGGCCTCCCAAAGTGCTGGGATTACAGGCGTGACCCACTGCGCCTGGCCAAGTCTTTGCCTTACTCTTAACAATTCCTCACAGCCACCTTTCTATATGTTCAAAACATACTTCAGCATTTTAAAGTTACTTTTCCTTTAAACCTTCTATTTCATTTACCTAGTTAAGATTCTAACTTTTTCCTTTTGTTTCAATCGATACTTTCAGTCCTATCAATCTCCACATTTTACCCATTCTGTGTATATTTTCTTTTTTTTTTTGAGACGGAGTCTCGCTCTGTCATCTAGGCTGGAGTGCAGTGGCCGGATCTCAGCTCACTGCAAGCTCTGCCTCCTGGGTTTACGCCATTCTCCTGTCTCAACCTCCCGAGTAGCTGGGACTACAGGCGCCCGCCACCTCGCCTGGCTAGTTTTTTTGTATTTTTTAGTAGAGACAGGGTTTCACTGTGTTAGCCAGGATGGTCTCGATCTCCTGACCTCGTGATCCGCCCGTCTCGGCCTCCCAAAGTGCTGGGATTACAGGCGTGAGCTACTGCGCCCGGCTCTGTGTATATTTTCTTAAACAGTCCCACCAATATATTTTTTTTCTTTACCCCCTTTTTTTTTCTTTTTAAGGTTTTTTTGGAGACAGGGTCTTGCTCTGTCATCCAGGCTGGAGTGCAGTGGCACGATCATGGCTCATAGTAGCTTTGACCTCCTGGGCTCAAGCAATCTTCCTACCTTAGCCTCTCAAGTAGCTGAGCCTACAGGCATGCATCACTATGCCCAGCTCATTTAAAAAATTATTTGCAGCAACAGGGTGTCCTACAGGGGATCTTGAACTCTTAAGCTCAAGTGATCCTCTTGTCTCAGCCTCCCAAAGTGCTAACTACCACACCTATTTTCTTAAGTTTTTATTTTGACAGAAAAGTTTCATCCCTTTTTCAGTTGTCATTTACATTCCTCTCCTAGAAATTACATCAAAACTCAGCAAAGCTGTAATTTTACATAAGAGATTTTCTCCATTCAACATCTTAAAAATTCCTGTATCAAAACCGTATTTCTTGTCATGAAACATATTAGGAAGTATCTGAAATGCTGGCTACAAGTTAGTATGTGTGCGCTTATACGAGGAGAGATATTTAAAAGCTGATTTTTTCATTTGATCTCCCCTTTCAAATTTTAACCTTTGTTTTCACCTCCACACTAGAAGTAAAAAGGTGGAGGAAAGTGAAGAAGAGGTATGGGGGAAATTGGACTTCCTCAGTCTCTTAACATGCAATCCCTATAAAGGAAAACATTCATTTATAACTATAATAAAATAGATTAAACACAGATATTAAACCCAAGAGAAATAACTCTCAAGAGGATGGATACTACAAATTGGCCTACAGAAGAAAAAGGAAAACTATTTTTAAGAAGGCAAGTTAGTTGTTTTAAGTACAATAGCTCTCTGGTATACTCGGAGGATTAGTTCCAGAACCCCATGTATACCAAAACCCATGCGTATTCAAGTCTAACAGGAGGCCTTGTGGAATCCGATAGGCATACGGTATTTTTCTATCCCAGTTTGGTTGAACAGCACGTGCATAAGTAGACACTCACAGTTCAAACCTGTGTTGTTCAAGGGTCAGCTGTAGCACAGGTGTGTAGAAAAATACAGCAAGGAAAGTGGGAAAGCAGGAGACTGAAGGGTCAACTTAGCACAGGCGTGTAGAAAAATACAGCAAGGAAAGTGGGAAAGCAGGAGACTGAAAAAAAAATTTAAGGACATATCTTCTACGAAAATCATAAGAAATGACAAATGCCTGCAAATAAATGCCACTAGTCCACTGCAATCTCCCCCGATTATCTCTACCTCTTCTCCCTTTGGTTGGTATAAGAAGTAATAATGAAAATAAAGTCAGGACACTGTGTGTTAGAAATCTACCTCTGTAACTCAAGATTTCAATCAAAGCTTTGAAGCGCAGAAAAGTTAAGTGACTATGGCCTAACCTTTCTAGACTTCAGTCACTTGCAAAAATAGGGATTATAACACCAAACAGTTTTTTTCTTGTGAAAATAAACTACATCACAAATATAAGACCTAACCTAGGGGAAAGAGAAAGTAAGTTTAACTTATATATTGAGTTTAATTCTTTCTGCTTTATTTCTTTTATGGTATTATTACAATGTAATTAATGATTTCTGAACAAAAGATTGACATATAAGCTCTGAAAGTTGGCCTAATACTCTTGAGGAACAATAAGATTAAATATTTGAGGTTAGAGACTCCAAGAGTTTAGCTGTAGTTGAAAGAGTGAGAACAGGGTATGGAGACCCATCAAGAACCCCAGAGTTGCCACAGAGATTATTTTAAGCTGAAGGTATCTGAGATTTAACAGATGCAGAGAACAAGCCTTCCTGGAGCTTCTCTAAACTGACCAAAAGGTGCAGCTTCTGAGAAATGCTGTTCCCATAAATACCCTCGCTGAGAGGTCTGATGGCCCCGAAGAATGGAAAGACCCCTCATACCAGTTCAGACAAACGTTACCACAAATTTCATCCCCCATCTCTTCTCCTAAAAACCTGTCTTTCCTAAAGAAATGTCTGTGTTTTTCCAATAAAAGCTGTTTCTCCCTCCTTCCTTTTCCCTACTAGATTAGGTATACAAGTTTTTAACTTTATCTACAAGCTAGCTACAGTATTTCTTTTGTTGCCTCTTGCATCCATATACAAGAAACTTTTTTTTTCATGTTAATCTGTTTTTTCTGTCAGTTTAATTCGCAGGCCCTGTTATTGAACATACAAGGGTGGAGGAAAAGGTTTTTCTTCCCTTAAAAGGAACTAGAAGAAATCTTAACCATTTAACAGCTGTGTAACCAGCAAATTACTTAGTCTCTTTATGGTGTAGCTTATTCAACTGTAATGTAAAATGGGGATAACAGTGCTTACTTAGAGGATTATCTTGGGAATTAAGAGTTAATAAACATAACATGGTTCGTACCATGCATGGCATACAGTTTTACCATTATATTCTATCACAAGAGGTTCTTTTTTTTTTTTTTTTTTGAGACAGTGTCTCACTCTGTCACCCAGGCTGGAGTGCCGTGGCGCGATCTCGGCTCACTGCAAGCTCGGCCTCCCGGGTTCACGCCATTCTCCCACCTCAGCCTCCCGAGTAGCTGGGACTACAGGCGCCCGCCAGTATGCCTGGCTAATTTTGCTTTTGTATTTTTAGTAGAGACAGGGTTTCCCTTTGTTAGCCAGGATGGTCTCAATCTCCTGACCTTGTGATCCACCCGCCTCTGCCTCCCAAAGTGCTGGGATTACAGGCGTGAGCCACTCTGCCAGGCCAAGAGATTCTTAAACTATAGACTAGGAAGTATTTGATAAAATTTTATAACTTTGGGATATGGAGTCCAAAACAAGTACAGTATTATATTTCCAGTTCCCATGTTTCTTTATTTTTATTTTGAGATGGGGTCTCACTCTGTCGCTGAGGCTCGAGAGTGCAGTGGTGAGATCACAGCAATCCTCTTGCCTCACCTGGGACTACAGGTGTGCACTACCATGCATGGCTAATTAAAAAACTTTAAAAAAACTTTTAGTAGAGATGAGACCTTGCCATGTCCAGGCTGGTCTCGAACTCCTGGGCTCAAGTAATCTTCCCACCTAGGCCTCCCAAAGTGCTGGGATTAGAGGCATGAGCCATCACGTCCAGCTAATTTCTGATAACGATTCTACAAAAAGATTAACAGTAAAGGCCCCCCTCAAAGTGAATTATTCCTTGCCTTTGGAATTAATAAAACTGACAGGAGTTAGAAGATAATGTTCCTTCATATGTCTTGTAGAGATTATTTTTCCTCATAATTAGAATCCAAGTCAAGAAAGTTCAAAGTATATAAGCTCAAAAACCCATAATAGTACTTTTTTGGAAGACTAGTAAGGCAAGCCATAGATCCTAAAAGATAAAAAACTTAATTCTACCAAAAGCTTACCTTTATCTCTTTGTCTGTCTGTATGTATGTAAGATTATCAATAAGGTAGAGAATCCCAAGCCTTTAGGAAAGATACTAACTGCAAGATGATGATTATCAGAGTGTGAGGTGACTCCTTTTGTACTTCTTAAAATAGCGAGCTCACTGAGAAAGAAAATTTGACTCTTCAACTTCTTTTTTTTTTTTTTTTTTTGAGACGGAGTCTCGCTCTGTCACCCAGGCTGGAGTGCAGTGGCCGGATCTCTGCTCACTGCAAGCTCCGCCTCCCGGGTTTACGCCATTCTCCTGGCCCAGCCTCCCGAGTAGCTGGGACTACAGGCGCTCGCCACCTCGCCCGGCTAGTTTTTTGTACTTTTTAGTAGAGACGGGGTTTCACCGTGTTAGCCAGGATGGTCTCGATCTCCTGACCTTGTGATCCGCCCGTCTCGGCCTCCCAAAGTGCTGGGATTACAGGCTTGAGCCACCGCGCCCGGCCAACATGATTATATATTGGATTAAATATATAAGAATTGGTTTTATCTGTTACTTTTTACTTTCATATATAACTACAAGAACATTTAAAATACTGTGTCTCGGGTCAGGCTCAGTGGCTCATGCCTATAATCCCAGCGCTTTGGGAGGCTTAGGTGGGCGGATCACTTGAGGTTAGGCATTTGAGACCAGCCTGGTCAATGTGGCGAAACACCGTCTCTACTAAAACTACAAAAATTCGCCAGGTGTGGTGGTGCATGCCTGTGATCCCAGCTACTCGAGAGGCTGAGGCAGGAGAATCGCTTGAACCTGGGAGGCAGAAATTGCAGTGAGCCAAAATCATGCCACTGCACTTCAGCCTGGGTGATAGAGCAAGACTCCATCTCAAAAAAAAAAAAAAAAAAGAAAGAAAAAATTACATGCCTTATATTATATTTTTACTAGAGAGCACTATATATTATACAACTGGATTATATTGCTATATATTACAGTCATGTGCTGCATAACAACATTTCTGTCAACTGACAGACTACATATAGGATGGTGTTCCCATAAGATTATAGTATTTTATTTTTGTTGTATCTCTTCTATGTTTAGGTAAGTTTAAATACGTAAATACTTCCCATTGTGTAACAATTGCTTTTAGTGTTCAGTACAGTGACATGCCGTACAGATTTAGTGTTCAATACAGTGACATGCCGTACAGTGACATGCCTTACAGGAGCAATAGGCTATACCATATAGTCTAGGTGTGTAGTAGGCTGTACCATCTAGGTTTAAGTTCCCTCTATGATGTTCGAACAATGATGAAATCACCTAATGACAAATTTATCAGAACATATTCTCATTGTTAAAGCATGGCTGTATATTTTTATGCTATTCTTATCTTTAATAATTTTGAAATCACTAGAATTATAATGAAAGTATTAACATTTACTTTAGAGCTTATACGTTAGGCATTCTGCTAATCACTTTTCTCATATAACCTGATTTTATCTGCAGGTACCATGTCATGTCAGTTTCATACCTAATTATGTGTGGCATCATGATAGCTATGTGATAGGTACTCATTATCATTATTGTGAGTAACTTACTTTTAAGATTGTCTTATTAGAAATAATTATTGCATTATGAGTAAACATATGAAAGGCGTATTTATTGAAAAGATAAGAAAAACGTTTAGTAAGTTGTCTGAGGTAGAATTCCTCTTGACATTACTTTTCCTAATTAAGGTGGCATTGTCTCAGCATTTGGGATTCCCAGAGAAAGTCTTTTCAACTCATGGACATGGCTCAAGAAAGACATATTCAGAAAAAAAAATGTATAAGATGTGTTATATTTATTTTGAGAAACCATCACCCAGCCAAAGAGAGAAAAGGTTATTCCATTCACATCATGTGGTTAGTCTGGGAATCTTTCTAGTGTAAAAGCAAGAAGAGTCATAAAATTAAAGAAAACATTGATGGGGTTTTTTAGATGCGCGTGCGCGCGCGCGTGCGCGCGCGCGCGCGCACACACACACACACACACACACACACACACACACACATGCCATCCTTCTTTGCTTTCTTCTAAAGAATCTCTTTCTGGACTCTCTGAAATCAAACAAATATCCAAAGCCTTCATTCTTCTTCCTAAAACTTGTCTAAATTCTGTTCTTGAGATCCATGTCCAATGCAAATTGGGGAAAATACCATATTACCATGGAGAATGATTAAATAAAAACAGGACCACCATGAGCTATATGCCTTATTTCCCTGATGTAATCTGTGTCTTTTGTAAATAAATTATGACATCTTCAGAAAGATTTTATTATTGAGTTTTAAATAAGGTTATAATTTCATGTCTAGAGAAATAAATTTTGATTTTAAAACAATACAATTCATATGGAATTAACTTTGATACTGAATGTGTAGATAAAGCTAAGTACTTTCTTGGTGTTTTACTAGATATTATTGGTTCAAAAATTTATTATATTGGTAAAGAGATGATATCTCAAACCTTGATTAAATAAGCAATTAAGTAATTTAGAAATTGGTAGACAGACACCCAGAAAATTGTCCTCTTTAGCAATGTTGATATATATTATTAATTGCTTAGAAATTTTAATCCATCAAAACTAAAATGCATTGCCAACTTCCGTATAGTTCACAGAAACTTGTTTTGTGTTTTTCTCTCTTACCTTCTATTTTGTTGGCTATTAAATTTAAATAGTACATTAATGCATTAAAGCTTTGGTTAAATGCATTTTTAACTCTTTTTCCTATTCTTTTTTTTTTTTAATGCAAAGTGCATTGCACACATCATAAATTAATACTGAGAAATCTAAATTTACGCCAATAAGGTCTTTCAGTGAAGGCTTTATAAACTGGGCCCTTGTTTATTCTGTGTGTGGCCACTTTGGTTATTAGTAGGGGTTACACTGACCGCCTTTTCCCAGATTTATGAGACTTGGCAAAAACCTTGAGAAAACAGAGCCCAGCTCCTCTCAATAGAAAACATTATTAGATACTAAATAAACATTAATTAGGTAAACTGGTACTATTCAGCCCAAAAGGAACATGTTCTTATTTAGATTTGCTCTGATGGGTGAAAGAATATGTGCCAGAAATGATTTATAGAGATAAAAAAGAAGGGAACTTAAGTGATTTAAATTTCAGTAACAGTCAAGACTATCCTTAGAAAGACTTTGTGCTCATTCATGTAGGGCAGTGATCCTGTGCTAGGGAGGACATGCATCATGTCCTTCTCCCAGTGGAGAAAGATCAAGAGACCAATCTTTTTTTTTTAATATTAGCACAGAATCCCCAATAGTACAATGATTAATTTTCTCTGGATTCCAATAAAAACTGAGAAATAGGGCATATTGTGCAGTTAGTTGACATATGGTTTTGAAATAAATTATTAAGTTTTTGACAATGTTAAAATTCCTGAAGAGGTTAAAGCATTTTAAAAGGAATAACTTGAACTTGTCCCTCTTCAACAAGTTAACATCATGAAAAATAAGAGAGGGGGTTAATATGTGTACTATATTAAAAATGATAGTGCTGCAACTAGGTAGGTATAGTGTGCTTAGAATTAGATACCATATTGGACAAATCCGCCATAAAAACAGTTTTGAAACATCTCTAAAATTTTTAATGTGACTGAATATTAAATAAAATGAAAACATAGTGATGGGTAAAGTGGAAACAATTAACTCATTAGTAATTTATAAACTAGATTATTGATATAATCTCATTGTTGTGAAATACATTTATGTATATGCACAGAAAATAGGGAAAATATAGAAGATGTTAACAGTGATCATCTCTAACTGAGGTGCTGATAGGAAGATGGTGTTTTGATTTTCTTTTTGCATACCTACCTTCTTTTAATGGTAGAATGTAAAAAACTACTTTTATAATAATCACAGTCTATTATTAATAGAATAATTAAACGGCAGTAAAATATATATACATTAATTCATTCATTATTAGGCCAATCCCCAGGGAAACCAGAAGAAACTTGTATTAAATAGATTTATCTCTTAATAATGACTCCTTAACAGAAGCACTTAATAATGTGTTCATGTCTTGCAGGTTGTAGGCTGTAGATTATAGGGAGTAAATATCATGTATATATACATAAAACTCTGCTGTAACATGTCGGACAGAAATTTGTGCTGATATTTGAAGTGACTATGATCAATAATGTCTCAATTTTTCTTTTTAATGTAAGTGATCCTGTACATATCAGAACAATAAGTCACCTTAAATCCCATCTTCACTAGTCCTTTCATTTAAAGATGATAAAACTGCAATTCACAAAAATAGAATAATTTAACAACATTTACTGGCAGGGCTTAAACCAGACCTTAGCTTACATGGTTTCTAATGCTGTGCATTTTCATTCTGTCACAATCAAAGTTTTGCATATTTGAGGAAAAGAGAAAATGCAGAAGTCTTATTTAATAAATAAATTATTATTATTTTTTGGGTAAAATAAAACATTTTTATTGATGTTAAAAAACATTAAGTAAATGCTCTTATAAAGTTAATTTTTTAAATATTAGTAAATATGTTAATATATAAACATTTTGAAAATTATATGATACTTAATAGTAGTCTGCAATAATATATTGTTAATAGTAGCCTGTGTAATAATTACAGCATACAACAAATTTATCTAATTTAATTTCATCTAATTTGTTTTGATCACTTTTTCTGTGGTTATTTATTAGGTGTGTTTGTTGTGTCATGGGAATAGTTGTCTATTCTGCAACAGCACTGTAGATAACAGTATTTATCATTTGTCTAATTCTTTGATACAGAAATAGAATGTACATCTTAATATAGTCAGAAAAAGAAAATACAATAGTATTTCATAAGTTTTAAGATGGTGTTTTTTTTCTCACTTCAATGTCTGAAATCAATGACGTCTTACAACCAATGCCATGTCATAGTTAAATTGACAAGATTGTTTTCTTAGTGACACCTAAAATAATGATGTATATTAAAATGGTATCTTAGGTTAGATTAAATAAGTTATAATAAATAATATTTATTCACTTCTTTAGAGACATTTTCATTATAAGTTCAAAAGCATTGTTCTTAAAGAATAGCATTCATCTGTAGTCCCTTTGTGAAAAAGACAGAAATATTATTACAAGGATTTTAGGATGCTATACATCTTAACTTTAAAGCATTTGCTGATATAAAATGATGTTTTCATTGTGAAAATAAAATAAAATATATATATAAATGTATATATCTATTTGAATAACTTGATATTTTTGATCCATTGCATAACTCTTTAGTACTGTTTAAATCTAATAATCAGTGCTCAGATCTTACCTTATTGACATATTAGTAACATTTAATCCAGTGGCTCTGTTGATCATTTATCTTCCTCTGATTTCTGATTCCTGTGAAGATTTCAAAGGAATACAGAGTCTCACGTATTTCTCATTGTCCTTCTCCACAAGTAGCTTTTACCAGTCTCAGTTGCTGGTTCAGCCTCATCTCTCTGACCTTTTAATAATGGAGTGTGCCAGAGATCAGTCCTTGCACCCATTTTTCCTCTATCGGAATTTCTTCCCTTGGCAATCTCACCTCTCATAAATGCCACCCATATACTTATGACTGCCAAAATTATACATCTATCTCTGACTACTACTTTCACCTTCTGACTTTAATTCAGCTGCCTTCTCAATGTTTCCAGGTGAACGTCCAATAGAAAGCTAGAATATATACAAAACCAAATCTTGATCTTCCAGCAATCTCCAAATGAGAGTTGAACAATGAGAACATAAGGACAGGGGGAGGGGAACATCACAGGGGAGGGATAGCATTAGGAGAAATACCTAATGTAGATGACGGGTTGATGGGTGCAGCAAACCACCATGGCACGTGTATACCTATGTAACCCATATGCACATTCTGCACATGTATCCTAGAACTTAAATTATATATATATTTTAAAAAAAGGACAAGGAGGCACAAAATGGAACACAGGGATGAAAGGATATATGAATATACATGTAATATAATTTTGATATTTGAGTTACGTACATGTTTTATATAATCAAAAAGCAAAACAAAAAATAAGATAAAAAGCTTAAAGTAAACAAAAATTAGCCAGGCGTGGTGGTGCACACCTGTAATCCTAGCTGCTCTAGAGGCTGAGATGTGAGAATCTCTTGAACTGGGGAGGCAGAGGTTGCAGTGAGCAGAGATTGTGCCACTGCACTCCAGCCAGGGTGACAGAGTGAGGCTGTATCAAAAAAAAAAGAAGTAAAATTATTAATTAAAAAAGAATATCAGTTATTGCTCTTATAAAATTTACAGAACCTTTTATTCCTAAAGTTAATTAATTGTTTAATGAGTCAGAATAGCAGATTTCTATTATGTTTCCTCTATGTAATTGTTTGACTTCTTATCTGTCTACTAAACATTTATTATGCTTTTACTTTGAGCCCATTCAGCTTCTATGAGCTATCTGAAGTAGATTTAAGACAGTATACATTTTCTGTGCCTAAGCATCTTTCCAAATTTTTTGGAGAGGTAAGAGGCTTGTAAAATTCAGGCCATATGCAAGAAAATTTGACTGTAAGTCGATGTAGTTGAGAAAAAATCTGCTGTAGTTACCCTGGTAGAAAGTGTGTGAGTGTGTTGATCTGGAACTTACCCAGAAATGCTTTTTGGATGAGACTGGATCAGGACAGCAGAACATCACACACAGGAAGAAGGAAAAGAATATAATTTAGATGGGATGTGTTCACTGACTATTTTGCCTGGAACAGGGGGTGCACATTGAGGAACAAGGAAAGTAATTTGTGTAGTTAAAGAAGGGATTTAGATACCAACCTAGGGAGTTTATATTTCAAATTAGAGATGGCATTATGAAAGCAAACATTTGAGGAAAACAAGTATGGAAAACAAGTTATCCATTTCCAGGATTGAAGTCTACGGGTCAAGTCTGGAATACCAATTGTAGCAACCCAGGCATTCAATCAGAGCAACTCGATGCTACATTAGTGGCATGAAAATGGAGTAGAAAAATTAATCTTAGGTAAAAAAGAACATGTACATTATTAAAGGTATCATTAATATTGATGACAACTTTGATAAAGAGCAGATATTCCCTTGCCATATCCCTATAGTGTCTGTGTTATGTATGTGAGTATATATGAGATTTATATATATACACACACACTCCTATGTATATACCATATATGTCTTATATATCTCCTGTATGTATCTGATGTATAGACTATATATGTCATATGTATATCATATATACACCACATATATACACATCTTATATGACTTTTATGTATATCATATATACCATATGTAATACATGGTACTTCTCTATTTCATAAAAGTAAATTGCAATATCTGAATCAGAGTTTCTCATATCTGACTCTGCTGTACATAAGATTTAATAACATTGATCCCTAAAAAAAGTAAACTTGAATTAAGTCAAAAAGGTTAATATCTTTTTAAAGAAAAAAGTCTATGTATGTTGTTAATTATTTAAAAATATTCATAGACACTTTGCTTTGCTAAAACTACGTACGTCATATTCCTGTAATATTGATGACATATCAACAGACTAAATTTACATAAAAAAAACCCCTGACCCTGAGTGGCTAATTGAATTCCCGAAAATAAGATGTCCTGTATGAGGCAAACCAGGACTACAGTCATGTCTTTAGACCTTTAACTCAGAGCACTTTCCTCTAAAGCATAGTGGTTCCTTATTCATGTTCCCTTTGCATTCTTTATCAAAGAGTAACTGGAAAATCTGATACTTATATAAAACATCAGAATTTAATAGTTCAAGTTAAATGATAATAAAAATCTGTAAATTGTAAAAAATAAAAATGTATTTTCCCAGTTGATACACATATTTTTAGCAAGACAAAGCATAATATGCCTTTCAATGCATAATGTTTTTACTGTTCTTTAATATTTTAAATAAAAACATATTATAGACAATTGTATAATTTGTTTTAAACTGAAATAATCTTGAAATACCATTTACATATTATAAAAATGTTTTTTTAAATATGTTACTTTACCCTTTTGCACTACATTGATTGGTCAATAGATAGATGATATAAGCTTGTTTTAAATAAATCAAATGCAGTATTTGGAAAATCAAAGTTCCATGTATACTTAATGCTGATGCTTATCATAATCCCTGGAAGTTGGCAGTCTTTGTTGAATGATTAGGTAAAGTACACAAGTCAACTTTTTAAAGGAGAATTCTTAATTTTATGAGGATAATGCAGTACAAGAGTTTAATGAAGCATTGTCTGAAAACTGATTTATTGTAGTGACAAGGATAGAAAGATATCTTTTTCTCATTGTTTTATAATCAAGAATTCGTTACTCTTCATTGACATTCCAAAGGACGCACTCATGCACTATTACAATTGAACTCCACATTCTTTCTTACCCAAGATAGCAATAATCTCTACATCTCTACATTTTTCCTCTGAGTAGCTTGCATATTTTACCACTTAGACATTGCTCTCTCATCGTCTTTTTAATCTGGGTGTGCATTTATTTAGGAAAAGGTCCGTGCTGTGAATTTTCTAGAAATGTGGGAATCATATAGATAGGATAAATGCTTAATGGATAATTCTTGAATATGTCTTTAAATTCTACTTAATTTTATGGTTTGTCTTCTGGATATAACTCAACAATTCACAGGAAGAGAGGAAGAGAAGTAGAAACATGATAGTAAATAATACCAGTAAATATATCATTTTCATATGTGTGTATGTACACACACACACACACACACACACATATATTTATATTTATTTATTTATTTATTTTTTACTGAGCCAGCAGGGATAGGAAGAGGGAGAAACTTGACAAAACTTTCCAAATTGTTAAATGAGCATTTGCTCACTTCTGAATTATAAATACCGACATGATTCATGGACAAATCATACCCAGTTGAGGGAATGGAACTATCTTAATCTATAATAAGAAATAATTGTCTCAAAAAAAAAAAAAAAAAAAGAAATAGCTGTCATAATAGCCATTGTTTTTCTGCAAGTACTATTTATGTACAGATTTTAATGTACATTATTTCAAATGCAAAAACATAGCAAAGTTGTCATTATCTGCTAAATTTCAAAGAAAATCTTACCCTGGAAATGGTAAAACTGGAATTCATAATCAAGCCTGTCTGACTCCAAAGTTCAAATGCTTACCATTATCTCACGGCCCTTCTCTACACGCAGGGGTTTTCTAGGATATTCTCAAGTGATGTTAGAAAAAAGTGTTGTTCTAAAAACTTGCAAAAAGATACCCAGAATTACAAAGAATGTCCCTGAATCGCTCAGATATTCCTCCCATTTTGGAGGGTATGAATCTTTATAACATCTATACCTCTTTCTAGTTTAGTCCCCACATTCCTATATATTCCTTGGACTCTTGGGGAGACACAAGGTTTTTGAGTTTTTCTCATATTACACATAAGGATGCTGTAAAGAGATTTGAAAAGCTTCTCCATCATATGTCAAAGAAGTGGGCTGGTGAAGGAAAGAGGAGATTGAGTTCTTCTTTCATTTATTTAATAAATAAATACTCATATCTTACTCCATACTAGGGACTGTGTTAAGCTTTGAGGATACAGTGGTAAATTTAATAGATGTCCTGAATTCATGTGGTACAAAAGAAGAAAAAGTACATGATTCGGTAGATGGAGATTTTGCTTGTTCTGGAAGGTACAAATGAAAAACTTGCAAGATTTAGGGAATGATCTTCTAATGACTTAGAAATATATTTTAAACTGTGATTTTATTATGATATAACAACTCATGTTTTGAATACTCTAAAAAGTACAGAAGTTATAATTAAAACTAAATTTCTTGATATGCATAAACATTGTTGGTTATTATAATATCTAAATAAGCCTTCAAAAATAACTTTAGGTTGGCTTTCTGTCAAAACCATTTCTAAGCATTTATATCAGCTCCAAGACCTCCCTCATAGACTTTTTCTTCAAACATATTTAGTAATCTCTAGTAGAAAATTCTAGAAAAAATATTTTCATTCTCCCTTTTATTTTGCATAGTCTGACAATTTCCACATCCAATAAAGCAATTAAGTATGTTCTTTTTATTAGGATTTCAGTTTGGCAGTGCATAGGGGCTCAATGAATTAGAAGTTCAGAGGAAAACAATGTATTATTAATACTGCAATAGGGATCTTATCTAATTGTGCATTGAAAAACATGTACACTGTGGAATGAGAGTTGAGAACGTTAATGCCAAATTATACAAACACATTTGTAACTATGATAGGAGAATATGGGAGTTTCCAGACTTCCTTTTAAGTTTCATATTTACTTACTATCTTTAGAAAATACTTGCTATCATAGTCCATGTAAAAATGGAAGACCATTAAGCTAACATTTGTTAGAGCTAGTTATGTGCCAGAGAAGATAGTAAGTGCTTTTCATGCATTATTTCATTTTATTCTCACAACAATCATATTTGATAAGAACTGATAATCCTATTTTGTAGATGCAGAAACTGGACTTAGAGAAATTAAGTGAATTCTCTCAGAGGATAAAGTTGATAAGTAACAAAATAGAAATTACAACCAAACCATCTTATAGCCAGAACCTGAAATTTTAACCAGTAGGCTGAGCGATCCTGGAAAATTCAAGAATTTTATCTCAGTTGCTATAACACTTGGTAAAAACAAATAAGTTTAATTATTGAGGATTTTGAGAGACTATCTGAGTTGAACTCTGTATTTAAAAATTCAGAATGTTGTGCTAGTTTTAGAACATTGTGCTAGCTTTCAAGTCAACTTCTGAGATCTTGTAGTAAAAGGTATTATATTTTCTCCAAGAGGGAAAGATGTAAAAAATAAAAATGGAGAAATATCCATCGGCAGCTGTATGCTCAACTCAGGAATCCCCTGCTTATCCTGACTGAGACACTTTTTAACACTCATGTAAGTCCAGTTGTTAAGATGTAGCTGAGGATATAAGGATGAGACTAAACACAGCTCAGAAACTGATATTACTATGTTGATAGAGAACTAGATAAGGAGGGTGATAAGGGTGGAGGGGAAATTAAATAGCACAAATATTCAACACATGACTTCAACAGAACAGTCATGCAAAAAGAAGAAAGAAAGCAAACATATCTACATAGGAAGACCAGAGAGGTTTTTTATAAATGTGTGACTGCCTGATAAAGAAGCTGAAATTTCTGGCACTTTATTAGTCTTACTATTACAAGACAACACCCCAACTCATTCTATATGCATTGCGTATGCACTGGGTAACTGCAAGTTACTTTTTAAACACAAATATATTAGTCCAGGAACTGCTCCCTTATACACATTAAGAGAAGGTAAAAGATATGAATTCAGCTTTAATGATAGAAGCTCTTTAATAAGATCCATATTATGCTTCTATATTGCATGTCCAGTACATCAAATAATGTTTCTAAAAGAGTGTTATGAGGTCATACTTTAAAATATAATAAATTCATGTGAAGGCATGTATATAGATAGTATAAAACTTGTATTAATTATAAGATGATATTTCTACATTTTATTATGTTATTTGGAATTATGTAATATATTGATATTAATTTTTAATTTTATTAATTTATATTTGAGGACAGTAAAGTTCATGCTAGAGAAACAGTTCATCCTTATGCAAATATGTATTTCAATAGCTATTTAATATGAAATAAATTTTTTGATGTGTTCTTTTAATAGTCCATCTTAGAACTACCAGAAATATTAAGATGTTCTAAGATGCATAGTAGCTCTTTGAATCTGTGGCAGAGACAACTTCAACTCTTGGTATGCTACAAATACAGTAATTTTGAAAACTGTTGCAAATAATACTGGCATGCTTACACATGTGAAATGGTTTAAAATGTTATTAAAAGTATTTTTGTATGTTTAACCTACCAAAACCTAATTAAATCTCAATATGATATCCAATTTTGCCATGTTTTAACTTAGGAAACATTGCTTCACCGTTTTATGCGTTACCATAGTCAATAAAATAACTTTTGTTTTCCTGCTATATATGAAAGTTTCGCTATGTTTGATATATAATCACAGGGTATTATAAATGAAATTTAATCAAAACAGTTTTTTAAGCTGGTATGAATTTTGAAATATACTTGGTAAAAGCATAACAATTTTAATGTAAGTAAAACTAGTTTCAAAAATTGATCATAAACACAATATAGCTGTTTTTAAACATGATTACTTTTTCATGTAAAAATTATTTTAATTAATTATTTAAAATAATTTCAGGCATATGTTCAAAAATGATCAGAAACATGTGTTCAAAAATATAAATTGGTGAGGTGCCTAAGTGACATCATAATTATGAAGAATACTTTTTTAAAGAAAGCTGAAAGCAGATAACATTAATAAGAGTTCGTTAAAGATCTTTATACCTTTAAACCATACTATACTAGTTGTAAAACTAAAGACTACGTGTGGGAATGGAAACTAGAACACTGAATTAAGTCTCATAGATGCATAAATTTTTTTAAAATTACAACCTGTTAAGATTCAATACAAAGAATATATTGAATTGCAGACATATATAATCGTTATACTTTGAATATACTGTTGAATGTACTATATCTTTGTATTTCACAGGATCCACAAGATTTTTAAAATTTGTTTTCCCCTTTAGAAGGTAGTATCCTTTCTGGAGAAGGCACTCAGGGAAGCATACTTCTTTTCATCTTTTTAACCCAAGTAAAAATCTTCAAGTCAAGTACTACACATATTCACCAATGTTTATTCTATTTTGATTTAAACATTTTATATGAAGTTATTGTTGATTGGGTATTTAGTTATTTTCTCTTTCTTGATAAATTATGTGATTTAATTTAAATGAGTAGCATTAGAGGCGCTCCAGATACAATTATGTTATATCCTTCATAATCAGATTCAAACCATCACTTTCATTCTCCCCTTTTAAAGTATAGAAAAGAAATTTATATGTTTGCTTGTTTATGATCTCAAAGAATTAAAATTATTTTCTTCATTTGTTTTCATACTCTTGGATGTTATATAGTATTTTCCTGAAAACTCTGCTTTACAGGCCTTATAAACTGTAATTGTACTTTCAGATAATCATGAGTTGTCTTTAAAACCATAATTTTCTCGTTCTTAAATCGAGTTTTAATAGAAAATTAAGACTAATTGATTATAATGATTTTTAAATGGCTAACACTGATAGATCACTTACTCTGTACTGGGCAGGGTGTGGCGCTTTACATTATGGTTTCTGAGTCCTTACAACGAAGGAATCAAATACCCTTGTTATCCACAATTTCAGGTGAGAAAACATGAGACACAGTATGGTTAAGTAACTGGCCCATGGATAAACAGAAAGCAAGTGATAGACCTGGGCTTTTTGTCTGTGCGCTTAACCACAGTGCTACTATCCTTTTGACATGTCCCAGAAGAGTTATATAACCTGGGATATGTGGAAGTGTAGCTAAAAGAAGCTTTTACTTTGTATGACAAGGCAATCATATAAGGTACAAATAATGGAACTTATGATATCAATTTATTTATAAAACTTATATATTTGTTGTAAGTTGTTTTTAACTTTCTCAATAGCAGAGTTAAACCAAACATAGGAATATTTACTGAGCCAGGAATTTGAGAACTTTTGAATTTCTGGTAGAAGCTGGTAGATTATTTATGGCAAAATTCAGATTTCTCCTATGGATAAGATTTTCCAAATATCCAGCTTTTTCTGGGCCAGGAGACCCCAATAATGAGCATGTGCAAATGTATTCTACAATGTTTACCTTATAATGACACAATTAGAAATACAAGTGGGTTGGAACAATTGCATTTAAAGCATGTTAAAACAAGATGAAATGCATGAACATATGTCATCATCATTAGAGACATAAACAATGATCACTAAATAACTATTACTGCTAAGAGTGCTGGACAATTCTTTTATTTGTTGAAAGAAAAGTTGCCTTTTTGATTGCATAGTCATCATCAGGTGTTGAATTTATAATGTTTATTATTAATAGTTGATGAGTTGGGTCAAATACAATGAAATTCAAATCGGATATGAAGACTTGGTTCCTAAATTCCACTTGTGATGCTAAGTTCTTTTTACATGCTGCCTATTTGTGTTTCCAGATAGCATTATGTTTATGAAGTGAATTATTTACATTTTTTCTCCTATTTCCCTAGGGTGTTTATTTCCCTAAGGTGTTTCATTAAATAGTGAAGAAAGAAACAAATAGTGTTAATGTGTTTAGCACATCTTTTGTTAAAAAAAAGATAAAATAAGGCTATATAGGATTCATTTAACTCATTATAAGTGTTTTGATCTCAACAGTTTATGTGTTCCTGAAGAATATATGTGAGTATGAAACTCAAGGTCATAGTTTTCCTGCTATGTGCAGTTTTTTTAGATTAAAAGTTTGCTATTAAATATGGGCATTGCTGGTAGATTTGATGGCATTTCTTTATCTGTTTATGTAAAAGGGTTAGGATTTTTATGAAGAATACGTATAATTGTCCTACAGCATACATCTCAAAAATGTAATTTAATTACTTCATAATTATTTACTGGTTTCCAATAGTTACAACCTTAAGATTCTAAACTAAGTATGTATAACCCCATGTTATAATTTAGTCTCAGTGTAGGAACTTATTGAAATGCTATTTCCTATACATAAGTGGTTTTGTATAAGCAGGCTTATATAGTTTTACATATTGGCAACTATAACCTCTGTATGTTGTTTTCATGATAAGATGAAATCCCCATCTCACAGTCTGATAAGACATGTATTAAATAATTTTTAAAAAATCAATTTTTCCTCCATTGGCATAACCAATTTTTCAGTAAATATTTTTAATTGGAAAATTAAAATATACACATGAAGTCGTGTGGGAAACACGACTACCACAAGTCAATAAATGAAAAGAAATTCTGTTTTACACATTTGTCTGTCTTTCCTATCTAGGTGTTGTGCTCTTCTCTTCGTGCATCTCTGTATTGTTCTTACCTTAGAATAAGTGCTGCTAAAACAAACACCATGATAATATTTTAAAATATAATAAAGTAGGTGAGGCACAGTGACAGTGGCTCACACCTGTAATGTCAATACTTTGGGAGGTTGAAGCAGGATGATCACTTGAGGCCAGGAGTTCAAGAGCAGACCAACCTGGTCAAAATAGTGAGACCCTATCTCTAAAAAAGAAAAAAAAAAAAAACAGAAAAGAAAATTAGCTGGGCATGATGGCACATGCCTATAACACCAGCTCCTCAGGAAGCCAAGGCAGATGGATCACTTGAGTCCAGAAAGTCCAGGCTACCATGAGCTGTGGTCATACCACTGCACTCTAGCTTCAGTGACAGAGTGAGATCCTATCTATCTCTTAAAAAAAAAAAAAAAAAAAAAAAAGGAAATATACATATATCATAAAAATACTCGTATTGCTTTGAAAGACAAGTTTCCAAGTGCAGAATTATTTATGCTGCCACAGAGACCATGGAGCCACTAACTTGGTTTGTAAAACATAATATTCTGTACATTTTATTGTGAATAATCAATTTTTTAAAATTCGAATCCATTTATTCTTCACATAGGCAGAATACTTATAATATTAGATACATATTATAAATTCTGGGAAAATGTTAAATGGACATGTAGTTCAACAGCTAAATGAATAACTGAATGTGAATTTCAGAAAAGAATAAAGAGAAATTTTGGATATTTGCCAAAATATTGTTTAGTTTTGATAAAAATGACATTTCTAAAAAATAAAAGGGCTTGACTAAATTAGAAATAAGCATATCTCAATAATAAAAATATAGTTGGCCCAGCGTGGTGACTCATGCCTGTAATCCCAACACTTTGGGAGCCCGAGGCTGGTGGATCATGAGGTCAGGAGCTCGAGACCAGCCTGATCAACATGGTGAAACCCCATATCTGTTAAAAAATATAAAAAATTTAGCCAGGCACGGTGGCACGTGCCTGAAATCCCAGCTACTCAGGAGGCTGAGGCAGAAGAATTGCTTGAACCGGGGATGTGGAACTTGCAGTGAGCAGAGATCGCTCCACTGCTTTCCAGTCTGGTTGACAGAGTGAGACTCTGTCTTAAAATAAAAAAAAAAAATAAAAAAGTAATAATAATAAAATAAAATAAAATAAAATAAAAGTTAATTCTTACTTCATTATTCCAAGAAAATATAATAATTTTGCCTTCATATTTTCAATAATTCCTACTCTGCTTTTTTCAAGTCACTTCATTAAAAAAAGCAGAAGTACCTAAGAGGCACATATCAGAATATTTGAGGTCGATGCTTTTGAGTTTTAAAAAACAACCAATTTATGTTTCGAGTGCGCACATTAAAATTTGACACAATGTTATATAATTCTCCAAAAGCATATTATAAGATTATCTTAGTCATGAAAAGTTGCATGAGTTAAAATGCTCCCAAGAGTGTAAGAATTTGAAAGGAAAATATTGAAACTTTGGACTGTCGATTAATCTGATTTGAAGAAAAGCCAACTCTGATGATGTTGTTAGTACTTTCTCTGACCCTTCAAATTGATAAGTATCAATTGCTGCTTTGAACAGCAAATTGATGTGAGATTTAGGATGAGGAAAATTAATATCAATAAAGTCATTCACAGTAGTATTTTATTAAATTTGTATAAACGTGTTAACAACTTCAACAGTTTAGACCTTGGAGGCACTTTATTTCTTTGGGACCTTTTTACAACTTAAACATTATTTTGTTGTTACTGTTAAGGTAAGAAAAAAAATAAACTCACAATATTAAACCTAAGAGATTACACACATACATTCTAAAATCTCACAATTGTATTATTGTATGTTGAATTCGTTAGAGGTGAGATCTTAACAGAATTTTATTTGGCTTTTAGTACATGGCTATAACGCATGCAAACCCAAGTAAAATGTTAACAGTGTTGCTTTGTTGAACAAGGATTATAAAACAATATACTCTCAGTGTATTTTAGAAATGCAAACATAATGTTTAAACCACTAAAAAATAAAAATGTAGGTAGTTTAATTTATATTTACTGACAAATAGCTTAGCTCAGCTCTACAACTAATTCTGATGATAATCATAATTTGTTTGGTGTGTGGAGAAATATCATTGGCCATCATAAAGAGGCCAATTAAATGCTATATTTGATTAGCATTTAATCAAATATAAGACTCTTCATGATCTCTGAGGAGTCAGATGGCCTTCCACACTCCTTTAGAATATATCAATTGATGGAGAATTCATGACATCTGAAGACAATGAAGTCCATTAATGGACAATTAGTCTTTCAACAAATACTTGCTCTCTTACTAAAGTAGTAGAATATTTTACATGCCTATTAGAAAATACACAGAAGGAAACTTAAAAAGGATAGGATAAATTCAAGTGAAAGTTCTAGCATTCCAAGCTCTGCTCCTGTGGACCTTTTCACATACCACTTGAATCCTACTTTGATATTATTGCATTTGATCAATGGAATGTATAACAGCCCCCTGTAACATAAAGCTTCTCTTTGTTTGCCTATGTTACCTCTTTGGCTTTCAAGTGTTTTTCTATAATCCCTTTTTGTTGTTCTGTCCACAGCCATGCCATGAAGCAATGTTACCAATAATTGATCAGTCATGTGCACCCTACAGGAAAACCATCTAATCAAACAATAGCTCAAAATAGGAGCAGCAATTTGGCCAGAGTGAGTTAATACAGATATTGCTTTTAATATTGAGATAGGCATATTTCCTTGTGCTTTCTGAATTGGGTAAAAAACATTCTCAGGTGACCTTATACATACCACTTAGTTATAAAGAACAAAGAGCTCTTTATAAAATTAAAAAAATCAGGGGTTCTTTTCTTCCCTTCCCCAACCTACACACCTATACACACACACACACACACACACACACACACACACACACACACACTTGAGAAAGAGTCCTACATCTAAGTGTTCCAGATTTTCAGGCATGAAGACTTATATATTCTAATTATTGTTCTGTGCATAGAAGCTATTTTTTCACACAAATAGTACCTGATCCTGGCTTAATAACTTTTGGAACAAATGCATATGAATAAATAAGACAAATCAATGAAGTTCATATATAAAATTTTGTATCTCTTACTCCTGAAATAAATTTTTTGACAAGTTACCATCCATCTAATAAGTTCTGGACTCTTTGTGTTCCTTAGGGAAATGGCACAAGGTCTTCTTGGGTTTAGATTATGCATTTGGATCTCTGATTTAGTGGAACAGTGTGTAAAAGTCTCTCATAATCAGAACACTCCCTATTGGCTCCACATCTGAAGATCCCCAAGAGTGCTGTTTCTATCAGGGAGCATCTGGAATAGATTATATTCAGTTAATTGGCTCCAGATCAAGCTTGTTACAGACAGTAGCATGCAGTATAACCTATGCATTTCACTAAATCCACCCACTTTGGGTTAAATCACACCTACTTCTCTCCATAATTCATCCCAGATGCACAACACACACACATGTGCACATAACACACACGCACACACACACGAAGACGGCAAAATATCAACAGAGTAGGGAGGAGGTTGTTGGCAAGATTAATCCGTAAATTATCTCAATTAAAAGATTAACTATTGAATTTATAGGATTGTTGGGAAGAAAAACAAAGAATCAGGACCAGCAGATTGTAGGTCTTGACTGTTTTATAGTAGAAAAATATATAAAGGCTTTTATTTTAAGTTCCAGAAGTATCGCCATTTTTGCTTTATTTTGTTCCTCCAAGTACAGGTTCAGCACACATAGGCACTTCTCAGAATGTCTTAGTAGGAAAGCAGGGCTTTGATTTTTAACTTATTTAACAATATTAATTAGTTGGGTTACAAGGAACAGTGTTACTACTGTTCATTGAAAACCAAAACATCAATCTTCTCAACTTACGACGTTAGAGGCACAGGGCATGTCTTAGCGATTAATGACCAGTTGGAGGAGTGGATATCTCAATGCATAGCCAAGGGCCATTAACCCCAACTAGTCATTAATTCCCAGGAAATGTCCTGCACTAAGGTCATTATTGCTAATAAAATGCACATATGGAAAATTCCCTCTTTTTTGCCTATGTATATAAACATACATTCACATTACATGCATTGTTATATGTCATAAAAAAGTATTTCACATGTCCAGAAGCTAAAAAAAAAAAAAAAAAAAAAAGTATAATGAGAAATTTAATATATTTAGTCTCTACATTCCTCTTACCTTTCATTTTTTTTAGAGGGTATGGGTAGGAGGGAGAATACATGTTTGTATGCCAAGGCTGTGACTCTGCTGCAATCAGATATCTGTGCTTTGCTAATAATGTGAATACAAGAAACAACGGAAGGAACAGGGTAATGGAATTGGAGAAGCACTGATGAATGTGGGTGGAACAGCACACTTGATCAATACCAAAGGCAGTATGGAGTGATCATATGTATTGTTTCGAGTCATAATATATTAGGTACAAGAACATGCATGAGCCAAATTTAAGAATTAGCTAAAGATTCTCTTTGGTGTGCTTCTGTTCTATGCCCCTGAATTATGCCACATTCTCTTCCTTCTCAGCCATATAACCCAGTCTATCATGCAGCCTGCCTTACTGTTCAGGAGTCCTTAACAAGGTTTCACTGTTTTCTGGAACTGTCTCTGTTTGCTTTCCCAGTCTCTTTTCTCTGTCCTCCAGGAAAGTATACTTGTCTTGTTTAAGCCTATATGATACTCCTTTGAGTTATTTTGCATAGCGTGTCACAAATGTCTCCATTTTAAATTTATTTTATGGTACTTTATTGTTTATAATCAACCATTCCCTTCAGAAAAAAATCTTATTCATTTCCTCACCTTATAAATAGCGATTAGATATGATGCCAATGGCTAAGAATATATATAAGTGAATATATGTTAGATATATTCAAATACCATCGTAAGTTATATAAATATATATTTATTAACGTATAAATATGTAAATATTTAAAACTTGTATTGGAATTTGTGTAAAAGCAGCAAGTTTTTAAGGAGAATCTATAAGTCAAAGAATACTGGTATTCTAACAAGTTAAAACTAACTTTTAAAACTAACAAGTTGTAAGAATGCATTGAGATTGAATGATTCAAAACTCATATATTCAAATCTAATCTGATTTTTTTTTCTGTAGATCAGTTAAAGTAACTGTTTTGTGGCAATAGCATTAATGTGTTCCTACTTGCCTTTAAATAATATAATTTTTAGGACTTTATGTCTTTTTTTAAAAAAGGCTTTATTAGTGTTCTATATTAAAATTAGCATAATTGAAATATTTAAAACTAAAATTTTCATAAAGGGCTGCTGATGGTGTAGGTGTTTTTCGTCAGAAAGACATTCCTGTTGTCTCTCACATTTTATCTAATTAGGGGAAACGTTCAGGAAATGTCAATTAAATGTGACTAAAATATGCAACGTTTGTTATATTTAATACAATATGATTGAAAGAGTATCTAAATCAACTTGATTATCTGCATATGGAGTAACCTTCTAAAAGAAGAATTAAATGTTGACAGATTATATACGAAGAATAATTTAGTATTTCTTGTAGGTATCTTTGAATGTAATGAAAGTGATTGAAGAAACAACTTATTAAGCACTCACTTTTCATTTCATGAAGAAATTCAGCATAAAATTGAAGTCTATCCTTAATTATTTATCATGTATAAACATAATACACATCAAAATTTGATTTTATTTTACTTCCAAAGACTTGACTTAGCTGCTGAGATTTAAGGTAACTGAAAACTTGGTATTCAAAATCTGGGAGACATTTTAATACACTGAAGAGCTGATCTCACTTAAGGAAAATTCATCCCTTATTAGGCCTTCTCTTAAAACTAAACCATATAGGCATAAAATATTGATTCTGAATGTTAACTAATTAGAACATTACTTAAAGTCTAATACTTTTTTATTATGATCAAAGCTATCACCATGCAATGTATCATCAAGGAAATTATGGGTTCTGTGGCCTATTTCCTAGTAAGATGGCAGTAAGTTAATTAACATAGAAGAGAAGTTGAAGACTCTAGCAGGAGCTGAAGATCACTGGTTTCTACCATAATGCAAAGCACCCGAAGACTTAGGTGCGAAGAAAGCAGACTCCAGCTAAAGTCCTGATCATGCGTTGATTTGATCCATCTCTTACTTGCCGTGTACCCCTGGAAGAACTATTTAACTCTGTACCTCAATTTTGTTTCATTGGTGAAGTGAGATAAATAATTACCCACCCTTACTGGTTGTTTTTAAATTAAATCATTTAATCTATGTAAAGCACTTTTCAAAAAGTATTGGGTACATATAAATGCTCAATAAATATGATTTGTAATTTTTATTTCCAGGCTTAGTTTGGAATACGTGTTTTGATTTACTCTACATCTCACAGAAAACAACGAAGTTAGCCTATTTTATGGCAACCCAGTTAATAACCACCCCCTCCTTCTTATAAACGCTTATATTTTAGAATTTGTTTTTCTATTCATTACTTCCCTGTGTGGAATAATATAGGTTTCAGGTAAGATTGCATTGTTCCAGGCATAACACCTATACTGGGGCCCTGACCTAATTAAATTTAGTTTCTCACATTTAAGTGGAATTTTTAAATGTCTCAAACTCAGAAACAAGATAACTTGTCTCAAAATGACAGCTTTTGTCTGTTTTATTTGGTGGACCTTTTTATTTGGGGATGACATGGGGCAAGTATGGGCTTCTATCAGTGAAAGTGGTCTCATCTGATCAAATAATTCAAGTTTCAAAAAAAGTTGGTTCTTGAGATATTTGCTTAAACAAAACACAGAAACAACTTTAGTCAAGGAAAAAATGTTAAATATCAAAATAGTTTAAATTCTAGTGGTGCTTTTATTTCTACATCTGGAGAAAGCCAGTCCTTAATTTTATTCCTCAGTTCCGATTCGTTTCTGTAAGGGTAAAATAAGAGCTATGGAGAAATTATTTTAAAAAATCTATATACATTCAATAAATTATAATTTAGTAAATTGAGGAAAACCTGCCAACTGCTATCTTAATAGTTTTTTTTTTTTTTTTTTTTTTTTTGATACTTTAAGTTCTGGGATACATGTGCAAAACATGCAGGTTTCTTACATAGGTATACACGTGCCATGGTGGTTTGCTGCAACCATTAACCTGTCATCTACATTAGGTATTTCCCCTAACGCTCTCCCTCTCCCAGCCTCCCAGCCCCCAACAGGCCCTGGTGTGTGATGTTCCCTTCCCTCTGTCCATGTGTTCTCATTGTTCAACTCCCACTTCTGAGTGAGATGATGTGGTGTCTGGTTTTCTGTTCCTGTGTCAGTTTGCTGATACCTTAATAGTTTTTTTTTTTTGGTTTTTTTTTTTTTTTTTTTACTCTTTCTTAGATTTAAATTAACACTGTTGGAAAGAGAACATTGTTTTCATCATGAATGCTAATAAAGATGAGAGACTTAAGGCCAGAAGCCAAGATTTTCACCTTTTTCCTGCTTTGATGATGCTAAGCATGGCCATGTTGTTTCTTCCAGTCATTGGCACTTCAAAACAAAATATTCCAAGACTCAAGCTAACCTACAAAGGTAAATATATACATATTTTCTAAATTGTTTATTAAGATTTTTAAATGTCTTTTTTGACTGCTATATTTTTTCTTTTTAGAAAAGCATATTGGCTTCTGTGAAATGTTTATTATGTTGGCATCAATTCATAAAATAGAATTATAGAACACAAAGCCCAATCACTCATTTTTATGAGGAAAAATATGCTAAAGCTATTCAAGTATGCTTTTCAGCCCAGTATTTATAATAATCAGTTTGATCTGCAAGTGGTAAATGGTTTGGTGTTAAAACAAATCAATCCTTAAAAATAGAAAAATGTTAACTAATTTCACATAACTCTTGCTAGTTTATTCCTAGTCAGAGGGGATTTTTTTTAAAAAAACACAGTAAGATATCTTCAAAAAGAACTTAAGACAGCAGGATAGCTTCAAGTTCTCAACTACATATGTATTTGGTAATAGAAAAAGACAATGTGAAAGGTTTAAAATACAAAAAAGATGAAACAACTTTGCTAAAAAATGAAATCTGCTAAGCTAGTTTTTAAATGTTTGATATAACAGCAAAGTTTATATGAATTACGGTTGGTCATCTTTGTGTGTGTCTGTGTCCAGTTTCATGCCCAAATAGTTTTTACTTTGGTTTTCCTTTTTGATGTACTCTGGGGTTCATTAATACCTCAAGAAATAAAAGGGATGTAGGGAGAATAAAACTTCTTTATTCTCAAAGTGGTAGGCAAAAATTATGCTGGCAATTTGATATCCTCTGATCTCTTTAAGATGACATTTTATAGACAAACAAAATACTAATAAAAGCATGTTGGATGTTAAATCTAAGAGTAAGTTGAATTAGCACATTATATCCATTACAAATCTTATATGTTGGTATTTGTACAGAATATATGTCATGTATTAAAGAGTTAAACAATTTATATATTTTTGAGTTCTTATGTTTTTATATGTATCAAACTCATTTGAATTGGAAGTCTATTTTTTGGTAATCTACGATGTTTTTATCTGGAAACATTGATCACATTATGAAATATAATTTATTGATGTCTTATTTAATCAATAATTAAAACCTTTATTTTTTTCTTTTTGAGATGATGTCTCATTCTGTTGCCCAGGCTGGAGGGCAGGGCATGATCTCGGCTCACTGCAACCTCCATCTTCCGGGTTCAAGCGACTCTCCCACCTCAGCCTCCTGAGTAGCTGGGATTACAGGTGCCCACCACCACACTTGATTAATTTTTGTATTTTTAATAGAGATAGAGTTTCACCATGTTGGCCAGGCTGGTCTCGAACTCCTGACCTCAAGTGATCCGCCCACCTCGGCCTCCCAAAGTGCTGGGATTACAGGCTTAAGCCATCTCGCCCGGCCATAATCAATAACTAAAACCTGTATTTGATTGTCTTCCATTTCTTAATCATAGATATATTCAATTTTCTGTCATTCCCCTAAAATTATCTTAGTTTCAAGTGAACATTAACAGTTATGGCAAGGTTTAGGCCATAAATAAAAAACAAAGTCAAGGCTTTTAACCATGCCAGTATAAACAGTACTGAATTATGCCTTCTTCCATAAACAACTATTCATCTAGATAAACTATATGAAGCAACTATTTTTAGACATTGAGCAATAGGCAGCAAAGATGAAAGAAAGAAACTACCAGTGGTACATGCCTATAACCCTAGCTATTCAAGAGGCTGAAGCGAGAAGATTGCTTTAGCCCAGGGGTTTGACTGCAGTGAGCTAGGATTGCATCACTTTTAGAGACTCTGTCTCTAAAAAAGAAAAAAAAAACAACAAAAAACAAAAACAAAAAAACACACTTAATGGCGCAACTCGGAAAGGGTTTGGGGCAAACGGGGAATTTGTGTGCTGAGCCGAGATATTGAGCTGAAATATTGGAGGTCAAGGAGTGCCGAATGATATAGCAGTTCTGTCCACCCGGAATTTTAAAACTTTACCAGAACCTGGGGCACTCAGTTGACATGCTGCAAGGGTCATTTTATTTTTTAATTTTTATTTTAAGTTCAAGGGCGCATGCCCAGGTTTGTTACATAGGCAAGTTGTGTCATGGAGATTGGTTGTGCAAATTGTTTCATCAAACAAGTATCAAACCCTGTACCCATTAGTTATTTTTCCCGATCCTCTCCCTCCTCCCTACCTCCACGCTCTGATAGTCCCCAGGCTATGTTATTCCCCTCTATGTGTCCACGTGTTGTCATTGGTTAGTTCATACTTATAAGTGAGAACATGTGGTATTTTTTTTTCCTCCATTAGTTGGCTAAGGATAATGGCCTCCAACTCTATCCATGTCCCTTTAAAGAACATGGTCTCATTCTTTTTTTATGGCTGCATAGTATTCCAGGGTATATACGTACAACATTTTCTTTATTCAGTCTATCATTGATAGGCATTTAGGTTGATTCTATGTCTTTGCTAATGTGAATAGTGCTGCAATGAACATACAAATGCATGTGTCTTTATAATAGAAAGATGTATATTTTGGGGGTATATACCCAGTAATGGGATTGCAGTTTCTAATGGTATTTCTGTCTTTAGATCTTCGAGAAGTTGCCACACTGTCTTCCACAATGGTTAAACTAATTTACACTCCCACCAACAGTGTATAAGCATTCAGTTTTCTCCACAACCTTGCCAGCATCTGTTATTTTTGACTTTTTATATCATAGCCATTCTGAGTGACTAGTGTGAGATGGTATCTTGTTGTGGTTTTGATTTGTATTTCTAGAATGATCAGTGGTGTTGAGTTTTGTTTTTTTTTTTCCACATGATTGTTCCCCGCATGTATGTGTTCTCTTGAAAAGCGTCTGTTCATGTCCTTTGCCCACTTTTTAATGGTGTTGTTTATTTAAAACTATAAAAACCCTGAAAGACAACCTAAGCAATACCATTCAGCACATAGGCATAGGCAAAGAGTTCATGATGAAGATGCCAAAAGCAATTGCAACAAAAGCAAAAATTGACAAATGGGATCTCATTAAACTAAAGAGCATCTGAATAGCAAAATAAACTATTAACAGTTGACAGTGAGTAAGCAGGCTTGAGTCAACAGACAACCTGCAGAATCAGAGAAAACTGTTACATATTATGCATCTGACAAAGATCTAATATAAAGCATCTATGAGGAACTTAAACAAATTTACAAGGGTCACATTATAAGAGCTCAGCTATTCTATTCCTACTGTAAGGGATACTTTAGTCCTGCCTTAAAAAACGTGACAATAAGTCTCAAAAGGATTGAACTGATCTTCCAGTAAACTCAATATCCGCGAGAAAAAAAAAAAAAATCTCAACAATTTTTAAAATAAGAAAACCCAAATCAACCATATTCTCAACAATTTAATATCCATAATGTCCAGATACAATAAAAAAAAATTACTAGACCTACAAAGAAACAGGAATATTTAATGATAACAAGGGAAACATGCAGTTAATGGAAGGTAAATTGAAGTGATGCAGATGTTCACATTAGCAAAGATTTTAAAATAGCTATTATGAATATGTTCAAGAATTTAAAAGAAAATGCTATCAAAAGGAATAAGCAGATATGGAATCTCAACAGAGAAGTGAAATGTATTAACAAAACTAAATGAAAACTCTAGTAATGAAAATTGTATCTGAAATTAAAAACTTACTGCATGAATTACAGATTGGAGATAGCAGAACAACATTCAGTAAACCAGAAGATAGAGAAATAGGGATCATCCAATATAAAGAACCCTTGAGTTTTTTACATGTCAATTTATAACATCTTCCATTAAACCAAAGCCATATCTAGAAAGTTATTTTGTATTCCTTATGCTCTTTGTGTGACTATAATGGGATATCTTTAAATTCTTTGAAGCTCTATTGTTTAAATAAATATATATATATATCTTTATATCTGTATCTATCTATAAAAATACATATATCTTTATATCTATATATATTTATATCTATCTCTATATATAGTATCTATATGTATCTCTATATATAGTATCTATCTCTCGATATACTATATATATATAGAGAGAGAGATAGATACTCTTGCTCTGTCTCCTATATGTAGAGAGAGATAGATAGATACTCTATCTATCTCTTATATCTATCTCTGTCTCCTATATGTAGAGAGAGACAGTCTGTCTCCCACACTGGAGTACAGTGGCAAGATCTTGGCTCACTGCAGCCTTGACTTCCTAAGCTCAAGTAATCCTCCCACCTCAGCCTCTGGACTACAAGCATGAGCCATCATGCATGGCTAATTTTTGTATTTTTCGTAGAGACAGAGTTTCACCATGTTGCCCAGGCTTGTCTCCTGGGCTCAAGCAATCCGCCTACTTCAGCCTCCCAAAATGCTGGGGTTATAGGAGTGAGCCACCTTACCTGGCCAAAAGATAATCTTTAAAGCCACAGGTTTCATGTTTTGTTATGGCAGTGCCCATTTCTAAAACCAAAATGTAATTTGGATAACTATTGCTGTATAACAAGCGATCATAAAACTCATTCCCTTAATAAAACAACAATTACTATATCCCTCAGTTTCTCTGGGTCAAGAATTTGGAAAGGCTTAGCTGAGTGGTTCTGGTTTGTACTCTTTAATGGAATTGTAATCAGACAATGGCTAGAGTTATAACAGTAAGGGTCTGGCTGGCATCTCTTCCTTGATGTATCCTCAGGTTCCTCCGAGGGAGTCTTTTCACTTGGGTAGTTTGGGCTTGCTCAGGGCCTCAAGTGCATACATTTAAACAAACAAAGAGGAAGTTTCATTGCCTTTTTATACCTAGCTTTAGAAGTTACATGGCATTGGCTCCAGAGTATTCTATTGGTTGAACCATGAGAAAGCTTCACTCAATTTTAAAAGGAGAGCACAAAGACTGTACTTCTCAATCATAGTAGTGTCAAAGTCACATATGTAAGGAGCTGTGGCATGGGAGGTATTGTTGATACATATATATATGTATATATATACACACATATATAAATTCTTATATATATATATCTGAAATAAATTGATAATAAAAAACAAGTTTATATAGGGTAAAATACTTATTCAGACACTTCACAAACATATACATGGCCAATAAACACTTCAAAATGCTGGCCCTCATGAGTCATTGGGTAAATACAAATTAATATTACAATTAAATACTCTTATATATCTGTTGGAATAGCTAAAAACATGAAACACTGACTATATCAAATATTTGTGAATCTGTGGAACAATTTGAGCTTGCAAACATTGCTAATGTAAGAGTTAAGGTGGAAATTGTTTTGGCAGTTTCTTATACTATTATACATGCACTTACATTCATTTGAAGTTCTAGAACAGGCAAAACTAATCAATGGTTTAAAAATATGATAACAGTTGCCCTTGTTGTTGGGGGACAGAGAGGATTGACTGAGAGGGGCATGAGAGGAAATTTTCTGGGAGTATAGATGTGTTTTCTGTCTTGACAGGGATGTTGAATGCCTAAGTGTAGAGATTTGTCACAACTCATTAAATTGCACATGTAAGGTCTGTCCATTTGCCTATATATAATATTGCCTTAAAAAGAAAATGAATAGAAAACAAACATTAAAATCCAAGGAATAAAGAAAGGATATGGAAAGTTTGAACTAAAGGAATTGAAGACATAAAAAGGGAAACTCTGGTTTCTTTAATACAGTGAATATCGCAAAAGCACTGCACTGACAAACATGGGTAATGCAAACATCACACTTGCAAATATATTTTAATAATTGATAATATTCACTAAAGAGTCATAATGAACAAAACATTGGCATAAGGACTGTGTGTGAATTATCTCATTACCTCGCTGTGAGATGCGTATTATCATCCCTTTCCTATGTATGAGGATACTGAGGTATTGAGAGATTGAGAAATTTGCCAGGGTCACAAATTTAATTCATGGCTCAACTCCTGGGTCAACCCCAGGCTACTTAGAGCTAGGATTCTAGCCAAGTCTCTCTCACTGTAGACATAAGTATTTCCTTCCTGAGGCACTTATCTGTCATAGTGAATAAATTTACAGAAGCATCATGCTGATATTTGACTAAAACTGATTATGTGATTTTCAATTGTCAACATTAAATGAAGTTGAAGAAGATTACATGTACTCTTTAAGATCACTGGGTAGCCAAAAAGATTATTTGATTTTTGTGGGATTTTATGCCATTTGCTAAACTTATTTTTTAAAAGTTGATTGTGATAAATTGTCTTCATAATCAAAATTTCATAGAAAAGTGAGTCTTAATATTAAATCAAATGTATAAATTGTCATCTGAAAATAACAGCTTGTATTAATGTATGTTTTTGGCCTTAGAGCCAACTCTATAAGGATTAAAAATCTTGTTTTATTTATCTTTCTCTAAATTTTCATTCCTCTCAGCACCTTATTCTTATATATAAGGATAATTGATATGTTTTCTTGGAGTAAATGCAAAAAGCTGTACTCTTTTGATGCTTCTTATATTCAGTATTCATTTCAAATTTATAATTTTTTCAGATGTTTTAGGTTGTCTACATGTCAAATGCTGGTAATCAGAAGCAGAGACTGAATGCAGGATAGAAATCCTAGATATCTTCCAACACACCCTCAGCACACACCCATACTTCCCTCCCAGCTCCCCAGGGCTACTGTTAGTGAGTCATTTCTTGACTGTATGCTAATAGAGTAGTCACCTTTGTTAAGAGAACTACTGATAATCCTTTGCTGCTCACAACACACCATTTTAAGGAATGCTGAACCATTTTAATGAATGCAGAGTATTCATTTTGAATATCACAATTGTTCAGCACTGTGAAGTGTATATTTCCCATTCACTTCCAAAAATTTCAAGTTTTCCTATCTGCCTCTGTAAAATCAAGCACTTGAGAAAGAAAGTAGCTCAAATCCTGACATACCACCTTTTAAAAGCTGTCTTTTCCTGGATTTTAAAAAGCTGTGACACAAAAATTACCGTTAATTTTGTGTTCTGGTGGGGCAAACTGCTTACATACCAGATTCCTGCTTCTGAGGTAAGAACCACAACATTTCTTTGACATTTTCATTTTTTCTCTCATGACAACTTATTGACTTGAGATCAGCTGGGACTATCCTTTGCTTAGACAGTATTGAGAGTCTGAAAGGTTATTCTTGGGCACTAATACACTGGTAGAACGTGAGGTTAAAAATAATCAGCCAAAATAAAAAAAAATACTAATTTTAGTTTTAAAAATAATTAACTTTTATGGACATAAAATTAGCTTTGTTATCTCTGCTTTCCATAATTCATATCTTCTCAGTGTAAACCAAAGATGCAGGCAGTCACTCTATTCGTCAAGCTAGAGTTAGCTACTTGGCCCGATCTCAGCTCACTGCAGCCTCCACCTCCCGGGTTCAAGCGATTCTCCTGCCTCAGCCTCCCGAGTAGCTGGGACTACAGGCACATGCTACCAAGCCCAGTTAATTTTTGTATTTTTAGTAGAGATGAGGTTTTACCATGTTGGCCAGGATAGTCTCATTCTCTTGACCTCGTGATCTGCCCACCTTGGCCTCCCAAAGTACTGGGATTGCAGGTGTGAACCAACACGCCCGGCCTATTGAGGGATTTCTTAAAGTATTTCTTAAACAACAAGAGAGTTGTAGCAACTATTTTATCCAAAGAATGCTCTTTAATAAAGACTTAACTGAGAACCTCTGAATCCACAGGAGCTTGGTAGTTTGGTTCCATTGTTGTGCAAAGAAATTTCCCTTTGGTCCATGTTGTGAATTCTTGCATATTTATGACTACTAAACTTTTTTCTTGAATAATAAGTAAGGAATCATGGAGGTCAGAATGTTCTATATTTCCAGGTTTTGTATTATATGATTATTACTATAAATATTTTCTTATAAATTGGGCTTCTCATAGTGACTTCTACAGTTCATGCCACAATTATAAAAATAATATTTGAGAGACGATCTTCTTAAATTGCACAATAATATAAGTATTTTCTATCTCACCATCATCACTATAGACTTTGAATGTGTTGGAGATATTTATACTCAAGAATCACTGGTGTCTGTAACGTTATTTGTTTGGAAAACTCTAGAAGATGAGATAGGTGTAAGTCTTCAGCAAGAAAAGTAACTCATTTAATATTTACCATATATTCATCCATTCTACAAATACGTAATATGGAATCACTATTTACTAGGCATTGTTTTAGATAAAAGTCACTGTCTCATTGGAGCTTATTTTTCACTTAGGGAGACAAACAGTGAACAAGCAAACAAACAGGTGAATATCATTTCAGATAGTGCTAAGTGCTATCAAGACTATAAAGCCAGAGAATGACTGGGCCCAGGTACCCTATTCAGACTTTATCATGTATAAGTCTCACAACACTGTTTTTATACCCATTGTTTTCATACCTACTTTATAGATAAGATACAGGCTTAGAACAGGAGTCTCTTGCCCAGAAGCAAAAAGCTATTCCCAACCAAGTTGTGTGCTTACATTTATCTAGTTCAAGGTCCATGTTATTGTCAACTCACCATGCCCTTGAGGAAAACATTACATTTTCAAGAGAATAAATATTAAGACATAAAAAATAACAAGGTTTTACCATTATTTCTTTAGCATCAAGCTATTTTCAATAACTTCTGATAGTAGTAATTATGTTGTGCACCTCCAACATTTATTAGATGTATATTCATTGACAAGAAAAACTTCAAAATTCCCTTTTGAAATTTTATCTGCTTATCTTATAACTAGGGATTACTGTATCTTCTAGAATTGTTCTTTGTTTTATCAGAATTTTCTAAAAAATGAATAAGTAAGGCTATATATTTTTCTGTAATTTACAAATTATTTAGCTGTGAAATTTAGCATGTGTGTCAAGTAGAGATGTCATTTAACTCATTTAATTTGTTTGATTTGTATTGATACATCTAATAATATGTATTTTATCTGGATTCAGTATGATAAAGCAGTGAATTATTTACCAAGACAGAAAGTGACCAGCACTATGGAGAAAAATGAATCAAGACAGGGAGCTCAGTAGTGGTGGGAGTGCAGTCATCAAATACTGTGGTCAGGAAAGCACTTCCTGAGAGAATATTTTCACAGATGCTTAAGCTAGTCATGCAGATATCAGGAATATTTTTGCAGAAAGAACATCAAGTGCAAAGGCCCTGGAGTGAAAGTGTGTCTGGCATGTATAAGGATCCTAAAGAAGATGGTACGGCTAAACAAATAGCAGGATGGAAGAAAGAAGAAAATTGACTAAATAGAGAGTTAACAGGAGGGAGAAGGGATTAGATCTTCTACTGCTGGCATTTAGTCTGAGTATTATGGGAATCCACTGAAGAATTCTGAGCACAGTCTGACATGATCTGACTCTCAGAATAATAGAATCATTGTAATTTGCATGTTGAGAATACACAGAAAGAAAGAGATCAAGAAATAGGGAGCCAAATTTGAGGCTATTGTAATAATTCATGTGAGAATTAATGATCTGTGGCACAAAGTGATAGGAGTGGATACACATAGATAGAGCCAACAAGATTTGCTGATGAGCTGAATATAAAGTGAGAGAGAAGTCAAAGATGACTCCATGGCTTTTGTGGTTTTGTTTTGTTTTGATGTGGTCTACAGGTGGAGGTACCATTAATTAAAGTGGTAAATACTGTGGAAGAAGTAGTTTTGTGGAGAAGATCAAGTGGACATATTTTGTTTGAGAAGGCTATTAGACACCTAAGTGAGATGCCAAGAAGGCATTTGAGTACATATATAACCCTGAAGTTCACGGAGATGTCAATTGGAGATATGAATTTGGCCATTAACATATAGAAATTTTTAAATCTACAAGACTGTGAAATAATTAAGGGATGAAGCAGAATTCAAAAGACTGGCTTCTGGTATACTACCAAGTCAGGAGATGGGATAAAGGAAGAATTAACTGCAAAGTGAACTGAAGAGGAATGCCCAGGTATATAGGAGAAAAATTAGGAGTTATAATACAAAAGGCATTAAATGAAAAAAGTAAAAGGAAAGGGATAATCAGTGGTGTCAAAGTCAGGTAATACGTCTAGAGAGATGACAACTAAAAAGTAACATTAAATTTAACAGAGCTCACTGTTGACTTTGATAAAAGCAGTGTCTGAGTGTGCCAGCCAAAGCCCGATTAGGATGGATTCTTGAGAGCATGGGACTGGAGACACTGACTATAGATAATTCTCTCAAGGAAATTTTTGATAATTGTGACATAGGCATTAGCTGGAGGAGCAAAGCGATCAAGATACTTATTTTAATGCAAGAAATAACAACATATTTGTATTTTAATTGAAATAATCTAGAAGAATAATAATTGATGATTCAGGAGACATGACGGATAATCTACACCTTATTGAAGAAAGTATTGATGAGATTATTTTCCCTAAAACAGGGTACATTTAGAACATGTATTAATAAAAGTGGCTTATTTTGCATAATAAAGTTCATTATCAGTTGCAACTATTGTCTAGAAAGGAAGCTAGGTTAAACATAAACAAGTTTTCAAGGAGAAATGCTTAAGTACGATATAATGATACAGGCTGTAGGCACTATATATGTTTAGGAGATTAATATGTAAAGATTTGGAAACAAAAATACAGACAGATTAAATAATAATGCTAGGGTCACATAAGTAGATAATTTTTTTAAAAACCTGATGTTCAGATCTAAATCCACTGTTTTTTAGTAAAATAATGTTTGTATTATTAATACAACTTACCTGTATGCAATCTCTTTATACGATAATAATTGAAATCCATTTAACATTGTATATGGAACATTGTTCTAAACATTACTGGTCTATGGAACTTTACAGAGTGGTGGAGTGACACAATAATATAAGGTAATATATGATGCAGTATTGCCATGCAAACATACAAGAAGCCTTCTTGGAATTACGAAGATAGCTAAAAATCACTAAGGGCTACAGTGATCATCTATGTACTCCTAGCAGGGTAAAAGAGAGCTCAGCCTTGAGGCACTTAGGTTGTGTCTTTGTCTTTGCATAAATGTGGAAATAACTTTAAAAAGGGCATAGTTTGTCTAAAGGCAATTTTTATTGCGATAAAATCCAGTCAACTATCTTTTGGTGGAAAACTCTTTTTGAATAGATCTTGTAAGCAACTGGTTTACTATTCTATAAACTATTGAGGAGCAAAAGTTTTTATGTGCAACTGCTCATTTCACAATTCAACTTCCCTAAATTTGGCGCTAATTTATTGAGCCTTATTAAAGGAATTTTCACAGTGAGATTTTTCCATACATGTGTATAAATATAAATTCAATGGCAGTTTAAAAAATAATGTCATAGGTCTTTTTTAAACAGAAGATTTGACAAACAATTCTCTGATTTCTTAAGAACTAGTAATATACAGTTTGCATTTTTGTAAGAATCCTTTAAACATACTGCTTTAATCCTACTAATTCAAAAGAGGCATAAAGTAGAACGAAAGTCCTTTTTACTTACAAAGATGGTCATAAAGGGGTTTATTTGACTAAAGCCACAGTGAGCCAGACACAGTTTGGAAATTAAGATAAATACTTCAGTAATCCCGATGGAGTGGTGAAGTGGAAGAAGCAATAGAAGTGAACCTGTCTGTTGGAATATTCAGTGGAAATATAAGTAGAGAACTTTTGAAAAAGAATCTTGTTTATCTAAGTAATGCTAAACATTAAAATATAAAATATAGCTGTAATGGGTGATGGGGCTTAGAATCAGAAGATAAAGATAGGTTTGAGCTCTTTCTGTGACATGAACTGTCTATGCACCACTAGAATCGTAAATTGTCTTTCTGAGTCTAGGTTTTCTCATCTGGAAATTAAGTTCTTCTTGGGGATCAAATTAAACAATAAATGGGAAAGTTCCTCAGATGTTACAAACCACAAAATGGAGGTTGTGACAGATTTCAAAGACAGACCATACATGTTTATAATTAATTGAATATATAAAGAAAATTTAAGATGTTTAAGAATATAATTGTAATTTAGCATCTTGGGTAGAATTTTTGCTACCACAGATAACAGCAAAGATATTTGAAATGAAAGTCTACAATGGATACTCATCTTGACACCTTTTTTTTCCCCCAAGTAAATGTGTGTTAAATTAATGTACTTCACTTCTTTGTATGAAAAAAAAGCTGAAGGGAAAAATCTTATATATCATTGGTTTAAACTAAGCATTTCATTGATCACTTCTAGAAATTAAGGAATAAGCTAGCTAAAGATGTACAAATGTGACCAATTTAGAATTGTAAAAGAAAAAAAAAATACTTTGGCCACCTTGCATAAATTAACACACACCATGAGGTAAAGGTTTGAGAAACATTCTAGTGTGAGGAAGAATGAAATAATTCAGCTCTTTAATGCAGGCAAGCTGAGAATAACAGGCGCACACTGTATTTATTTTAAACCTTTCTACTCCAGGTGTGGTTCAAACTGCAGTAGTATCAGCAAAATGTGAAATTTGTTTGAAATGCAGAATCTCAGATATACTCTGTGACTTCTAAACAAAAATAACTGTATTTTAACAAGAATCCTTGAATGCATGTTACATCCTGAAAAGTAATGCTTAGGGATCCCCGCGATACATGCGAAATATGGAGATTACAAAAGGAACCCCTTATGACTGCAAAACATTATCACAATTAGGTCTCTAAATAGCACTTCACTTCTCTAAATTATTAATAAGATGGTAATAAATCCTGATTTATATCGAAAGTAGATAAACCAAGGCAAACAAAAATCACTAGTTTAAAATATTGTGAGTTAAAACTTTATTAGACTTATGTATAAGAGGTGGTGTTGAAATACAGAAATGATTTTGACATTATTCTTATCTTCTAGGGCTTCTAGTGTTTTTAAGGGACAAAATAACTACACAAAATAACTGCCAAAAGACCAGTGCCATAGTATAAATAAAACCAAAAGTTTAAAAGAATTTAGAAGAATTTGGAGATGAAATTGAACTTTGAGCACTGGAGAAAGTTTAAAGTTTATTCAATGAAGCGTATGTTGGTATTGGAGTATTTTAATCATGAAATTGACCTAATTGGCCGGGCGCGGTGGCTCAAGCCTGTAATCCCAGCACTTTGGGAGGCCGAGACGGGCGGATCACGAGGTCAGGAGATCGAGACCATCCTGGCTAACACGGTGAAACCCCGTCTCTACTAAAAAATAAAAAAAAAAAAATTAGCCGGGCGAGGTGGCGGGCGCCTGTAGTCCCAGCTACTCGGGAGGCTGAGGCAGGAGAATGGCGGGAACCCGGGAGGCGGAGCTTGCAGTGAGCTGAGATCCGGCCACTGCACTCTAGCCCGGGCGACAGAGCGAGACTCCGTCTCAAAAAAAAAAAAAAAAAAAAAAAAAAAAAAAAAAAAAAAAAAAAAAAGAAATTGACCTAATTTAATTGTGATTGTCGGGAAAATGAAATAGGCAGTATCATGCGGGAGACGCTGTTGGGAGAGTGGGTGTAGCAAAAGATAATTTATGAACCGTTTACAGTAATTTGGAGAAGTAGTAATATGATAGGCAATAAGAATAAATATTCAAAAAGGGAGAATAGAAAATTTACTTGATAGATTCTATAAGGCTTTAAATTTAGCTGGATGTTGTGTGAGGTGGGGGTTAAACAGATTTAGAGTGATGGATTATATAAATAGGGGAGAGAAGAGTAAGGAAGAAAAACTAAAAGTGATTCAGAAATGTTGAGCCTCATGACTAGATAATTTCATTGAAGTCATTAAAATCAATGAGATCAGATGATTGGAGGAAAAACTGACAATACCTAGCAAGTGATGGCAAATTCTAAACTGGAACACTTGGGAGCGATGATGGGGTTGTGGTTGTGTATTTTAAAGTCATCAGCAGAGAACTAACAATCTGTGGGAGAGAAACTATTTAAGGAAGATAATGCATAAATGGAAAGCATTTCTTCATTGCTTATACCCACTGAATAGTACCTGAAATTGAGAACAATATTCCATGATGATATTTTTAAATTTCCCTTTTGAAGTATATGTGCAAGTTCTGATGCAAATTCTCTGCACACCTTTACCAGGGTGATGCTCCTTGGGCAAGTGATTAAGAACTTTCATCTGGAAAAAACCTTGAGAAAAGTCTCACAGATGATTAACATTAATTTGTTGTAGATGAAAAGCCAAACTGAAATTTTCTTGAATCTATGAAAATTGAATTTTAGATAAAATGTCACACTGAGTGGCCAGTATGAGCAATGATTCATTATATATATCTGTATCTGTATGCAGATACAGATATATATAATTATATATATATTCTGGTAAATTATTTAAAATTTCATAATAGCAAGAGAGAGGATGTGATTTGAACAGCTTCCAAGAAAAACAGAAGGCACATTCAAAGGCTTGGAAATACAAATGGTGATATGGTTTGACTGTGTTGCCACCCAAACCTCACCTTGAATTGTAGTTCCCATAATCCCCGCATGTCCTGTGAGGGATCTGGTGGGAGGTAATTGAATCATGAGGGTGGTTTCCCCCATGCTATTCTCCTGATAGTGAGTGAGTTGTCAAGAGGTCTGATGGTTTTATAAACATCTGGCATTTCCCCTGTTTGCACTCATTTTCAATCCTGCTGCCCTGTGAAGAGGTGGGTTCCACCATGATTGTAAGTTTCCTGAGGCCTCCCCAGACATACAGAATTGTGAGTCAATTAAACCAGTTTTTCTTTATAAATTACCCAGTCTGGGGTATTTCTTCATAGCAGCTTGAGAACAGACTAGTACAGATGGCATGAGACATCTCAACTATGACTCTCACAATTGAGAAGTTTCACATATACCTTTTAACATCATTTTTGATATACATATACTTGACTTTAATTAATCAAATTAATTTTATAAAACAGTATTGTTATAAAAGTGTTATCTGTTTTATATTACACACATAACTTTTTGCTTTATTCCTTAATTTATAGGGATCTTACCTTGAGGAAATATTTGCTCTTGTCATATTTGTCTATTATTTAGAGTCAATAATAGATGTTGTATTCAGTTAAGACCTTCCGAGGTTTTTTACATTAAATATATATACTTGATTGAAACAAGTACCAAATATGTGTGACATGGTGCTTCATTTTAAACATTCTTTGAAACTTGAAGAAGGAGAAATTCTGAATAACTTGAAGGAAGCTACGAAACAATTGTAAAAGTAGTATCAATCGTGCTCAGAATGATACTCTCAACTTTTTATCAGGAAGTTTATTCTATGGTGACATTGCTTTTCTTGAAATGTACTAGATATTTATAACACTAACTTTTTTACAGGTCAGTAGAAAAAAAGATCACAGCAAAGCTTTTGAAAATGTAAAAGGACTCCTTCTTATTCAAAGTATGAATTTACTCCATAACTATAAATCATAAATGTCACAGTGATGGATTATATAAAGCATCCACTATTGAAAGCTGGCCAAATAAGAAGAAAATGTAATTTAAAAGTATGGATATGACAGAAATACAACCGTGTATAATTGCCACACTCCTACTCCACAACCTGTCTTGGCAAGAACACAGGCCCCATGACATAATAAGTTTAATTTGTTTCTAATTTATGTTTCCCTATGTGATATCATCTGTTTTATTATTGATATAGATAATGTTCTAAGACCTAATGAACAGAATGATCTATAACATTCCATCACAGAAAAGCAAGAGAATTTGATTTGTTTGTGTTCTTTCTGATTTGGACTTGCATTTGCAAGGAGATAATGGTTAGCATGGATAGAATAATGATATCTAAGTCAGCACAATAATAACATAATCTACACCTGCAATTTTGAAGCAGTCTTTTGTAGCGCTTTTAGGTTTGACTAATATTTTTTCTTCATATGCTTTGAAAGATTAGCTTTAAAGACTAAATGTACACAGTAGAGAATCATTGGTATTTTTGTGTTGGTAGAGGTGAATTACGAGTTATCTTTATAACCAGAATGTTTTCACATGATCTCAAGCCTCAGAAAACATATTGGAAGTCAGCTGATGCCAAGTTAAGATGAGCTAATTTTCCCAATGTTAAATCTAAGGGAGAATCAGTGTCTTGCCTTGGACAAAAAGCTGTAGTATTTCTGGAAGTTATAGGAAGAAGCTTTGAAGGCACTTCATAGAAATGATGCTCTGATAGTAACTTAGCATAAAAAGCCTGGAATTTTAGAGATCAGAGGAGAAATGCTGAATTTAGGGGGAAGGCAGAAGTAGAAAGGATGCTGAAAGGCTTAAAGAGAAACGTTTTTACTTAGACAGCTTTGTAGAAAACACACTGGAGATCTGACTACACTAAAGAAACCTGAGAATAGCCCTATTGATAAAACTGCTATTTCCTGAAGGAAAAAGAAAAGTGGGTAGGGCAAGAATATATGCTGAATATCCTGAGATGGCAGGGAAAGGTGATTGTATTTTGATCTGGATCTATTTTTAGTCGTAACATTTCTCTGCTGAGGAATTTTCCTCTTTAGATTGGAATACATTGGAATGTAAGCTTCTCCAAAGCTGATTTTCTTTTTAGCCCCATGAATTTCTGTCTTTCATAAAATGTTCTTTAAAGGATGTGGGAAGCATTTTTTTCTTTTTTCTTTATCTATGTAGTCTTCTCGTGAGAGAAACTGACAACTCCACCCAGTTCGGGATCTCTGGCAATAAATGCAGGATTTCAAGGTTATAGGATCTTGTTCATTTAACACTCAAATACTGAGGAAGTCTGTGTTGCTTAATCCTAAATTTATTAGATTCAATATGACTCACCACTCCCTTCCTTTCTGGGGTGAAGAGGAAGAATATAGACCATTGGGTCAAATGTTTCCTCAGGCTGAATGAACAATTGTATTAAGGGACACTAAAAGGGAGACACAAAGAATTATTTTTAGAACAAAAGTATTTCAAATAAGAGCAGAGATTACCTAATCCTTAGCCTTCCCTTAAATAGGGAAGCATCTGGCTGTCAATTAGGAGATTCATTTTATTAGACTTGCTAAAGGAAATATACATAAAAAGATATTTCCATTTTACCATTAGAGGTACTTACTGATCTACTACATTATATGGTTGTCCTTTGTCACAAGTATATTTTCATTTTTGTTGTAGATGAGCATTTTCTCTCCACTAGGCTGTGAGTTCCATGAGGACAGGAGTGTGTCAAACTTGTAATCAGTGTCTTTCCAGCATGTGCAGATACCTGGTGTTCTTAGATGAGTCAGTTATTGCCTGCAAAAGTCACATTTTAGGAGGGTATTGGCTCACTTTCTTGTGCTAGCAATGAGAAATTATTTTAGATATGATTATTAACTACATGTGGAAAACATATAATTTTCCCTGTGACTTCTGGTAAGATATCAAGAGGTGTTAATAAAGACACATGCAGAAACTCTTCAAAAAATACACGCATACAGACAAACGTGAAAGTGTCATGTTGTTTACATGAAATTCAATCCTCAGACCCATTTCATTGTCCCATGGTGGTTTACTGATAATGGGTCAAGAACATCTTCTCTGTGTCACCCATGCATCAAAATCCATAATATGCAATGATTTCTATATTTAACCAAGTAGATAAATAAAAAAAATCATGTCCTTGCTTCATTAATTTTAGAAATGATGAGAGACTGTAGATTTTTCCAAAAGTGTGTTGCTAGAGCAAAAGTGGGAATTTGAACATCTGTGAGATTAAGATTACAAACTGGGAACAAGGTAATAGGAGAATGCACTGCTAAAAGGAACAGTGAAAAAGAATTATGGTGGATTAGGTCAAAGGTTTAGGGAGATAGAACAAAGGAGTCATTTAGGAGGTAAGTGCTGCTGACATCCCGAGGAAGGGTGAGGCTGTTTAACCAAGCACAGAGCTGGCCTCCTCTCAATGGCACGTGTGAAGCAACACACTCACCCTTTTACCTAAGGGGAAAAATAAAAAAAAAAACAAAGTTCCTGTCCAAAAAGCTTTAAAACTATGGACAATCTCAAAAATCACATGCCCAAAAACTTCCAGTTTAGAATTTTTTAAAAAAAGCTCCAAAGTATATTGCCAAATTATTAGTCTTCAACTTTGATGAGTTTGAACCCAGCAGAGCCAGCATCCATTTCTGATTTATGAAATCCACTGAGTGTCTTTGCTTTATGTGTTAGGATACAGACTCTAAAATTACCAATTTTTTTTTTCAGTTTTGGTTAATAATCCTGTGGACACAAAAGTGTCTTTGCTTGGTTTGGCAGAAATGCAAGAAAGATAAGCTGGTTGGAAAAGAGGGAACCTGTTCCAATCCCTGTCCCAAAGTCTTTTCATAATGTGTGCGTCAGCCTAAGAAATTCTCATATGTAATGCCTAAATCTAATTATTTAATTTGGCTACAACAAATTGTTGAAGGATGTTTAATCGTTTTGTTGCTAGCATTGTCACAGGGCAATATTAAATCATTTGGAAATGATAATACCCCAGGTTAGTCACTATTTTTTCAGCTGTTTTTTCTTGTCAAGTTGGTTTGAAACTAAACCCCATAGAATTGGTTTTGATTAAAGAAAATAAAGCAAGTGGCTATATCAACTTTGTATTTATTTTTCTCACTGTATAAGTAAAGACAAAAAATGACATAAACAGCTCTTAAACACCTTCCTCTTCTCATTGCCATAATTCAGGGACTCCTCATGTTTCAGAACCTCTGGATAGTCTTCCTGACCCCACCTTTCCCTGTTCTCACCCATCCTAAATAATTTAGCCAGACTTATCTTTACAACACTCAGCTATAGTTGTTGCCACTTTTCTGAACAAAATATTTTAGTAGCTTCCAATCACCTACATAATAACCAAAATCTTCAGCGTGCCATCATATGCTGTAATCATCTAGATGCTGCCTTTATGTCTAGTCTCAATTCTTTCCATCCCACATAGTCCCTATATTTCAGCAAAGCACATTTCCTCAGTTCTACAAATAATTATTAAGTACTGAATTTGTCTCAGACTCTGAGCTAGGTGCTGGGAATTCTAAGATAATTACACCATGGTCTTTGCCCTGAGAGAGGTCACGCTCCAGAGTAGGAGACATATTAGAAGTGCAGTATGTATGTGCAACCTGGAGTAACATGTGCCCCTGTACAGCCTAGTGTTCATTCTGCCTGGAAAAAATTTTTCTTTATGTGTTTCCTCTCAAAATTCTATCTGTCTTTCAAGGCTGTGCTCAAATCTCACCTCCTTTTAGAAGATGATGTATAATTGATTATCTGAAAGGTTTAACATTTAATATATACTTCTATTAGAATTTATTTCACATATGTTGTGTTTTATATACATAACTGTTTCCACACTGATCTGTGAGCCCCTTGCAAACAAAGCTCACTAATCCCACAATCTTTTTTTTTTTTTTTTTTTTTTTTTTGAGACGGAGTGTCACACTGTCGCCCAGGCTGGAGTGCAGTGGCGCGATCTCAGCTCACTGCAAGCTCCACCTCCCAGGTTCACACCATTCTCCTGCCTCAGCCTCCCGAGGAGCTGGGATTACAGGCACCCGCCACCACGCCCGGCTTATTTTTTGTATTTTTTAGTAGAGAAGGGGTTTCACTGTGTTAGCCAGGATGGTCTCGATCTCCTGACCTCGTGATCCACCCGCCTCGGCCTCCCAAAGTGCTGGGATTACAGGCGTGCTCGAGCCACTGCGCCCAGCCTATCCCACAATCTTAACACCATACTCAACATTTAATACACACTAAATACTTCTAAATATATGTGGCTTTAATAGCATTTTAATATTATTCCATTATCATAAAAAATGCAGAGATGTTCTCATCTTACTAATTCTGATTTAACGGAAGATAAGATATATGATTTTAAAATATATCTTATTTGGCCCAAAGCAGAGTTTAATAATCATACTCAAAATAATATTTATTGACTTTTCCTATCTACCCAGCATGGTTCTAAGAACTTTATATAAATTACCTCCTTTAATCATCATGAGAACTGTGAGTTGGGAAATATTATGATTTCCTTTTTATACATTTTGTATAGACTTTTAAAAATACATCATCATCACTATAATGATTGAGAGATACATAGCACTTACTATGTGCCAGACACTATTCATAATGCTGATCATGTATTAACTCGTTTATTCCTCACACCAACATGGGTTATTACATCGTTTCTGTTTTTGTCCTCACTTTATAGATGAGGAAACTGAGGCACAGAGAAGTTAAGTGACTCGTTCTAGATTACACAGCCAGTGAGTTGGAAGGCAGGATAATGCCCTGGTGGCCTGGACCTAAAGCTCATACTCTTACTCATTATGAGAAGTAATATTTCCTTTTGTAATTAACAATGTAATGCATGGTTCAAAATAATTGAATATTATTCATAGGCACTTGAAACAATAAGGATTTCGATTATATAAACTACTTACTGTACTAGTTGGGTCAAAATATACCCCTGGGAATGCTTTTACATACGTTTGATTTTGCTGATTTCAGTCTTTGTTAAATAAGGGAAATTGCATGGAAGGCAACTGCCTGATTGAAATAAGGTTTGTGTGAAATGTATTTTCTCATTAAGGCTTTAGATTATGTTCATTTACCTTTTGTCTTGGTTCCATTCTTCTCTTCTCAATTCTACTTTACAATCAGTATGGCGTGTTTATTGGATATTATCCCTGCATTCGGAACTGCTATAAAATATTACACCATTGGGTCTCTAGTCTGAAAAATGACTAAAGTTATATTTAGCTTAATAGAAAAATAATTAGTATCAATTTCAGACTTCTATCCAATGTATACAAAGCATGATCCATAAATGTTAGTGAGACATTTATGTTCGGTAAAGTCACGCTCATTTGAGATTTCAAATATCATGTCTTCTTCAGCATACTGCCTTTTGCTTTGTAAAATCTAAGACAAAACCCAGCTTAGAAACTAAGGTAAATAACATTTAACCATTATAAAGTAGAAAAAAGAAGGAAGGAAAAGCTAAAAAATATGAAATAATAATAAAGCCCATTGTTGGTAGATGGAATATAAAGCCATTGTATTTAAGGGACTCAAATATCATTTTTACAGAGGTTAAAACTGCCATGATACTTTTTAGAATTATCTTGGTGCCTATATCCTAGACATTATCTCTTTTTATCTTTCTCATCAATTAATGATAAGCTACTTTTAAATAATGAATTGGTTAAAAGTCAGATAGCACATAAAGAGCTTTAATAAAGTGATGAATATTAGTACTTTATTAGCATTCATTATTCTAGGATTTAAAAATAAGATGATATTGTAAGTACCTGAGGCAAAATCTAGTGAAAGAATCTGGATAACTTATAGGAGTATGTACATATTACAATTATAAATAAAACAAAGAATTGGGACCTAAAGAGAAGTGTCAAAAAAAAAAAAAAAAAAAAAAAATCAAGACTGCAGAATCCAATTCAATTATCAACTTTGCTGCTAGGTAGTTTTGTAACTGTAGGGCATGTGACTTCACCTCAAAATGATTAAAGAGCTTCATTTGTATAATTATGCTTTTGCATTAATTTAATTTCAAGGCCCATTCTAGCATTAAATTTTTGATATTACTGGATTACTGGTTCAGGGTCATATCTCTTTCAGAGTACATTTTCTGGGGTTCAGTTTCTTTCTTTACATCTTATTTCTGCACATATGGAATAGAAAAAGTTTAGTTCTTCAAACACAGGCATCAATCTAAATACTTTCAAAAGTAGTATGGGCAAAAGACAAGCTGCAGACTGGAAATAATATTTGCAAAACATGTATCTGATAAAAGACTGTAATCCAAAATATACAAAGAACTATTAAAACTCAATGATAAGGAAACAAACAACCTAATTTTTTAAAATGGACAAAAGGCCTTAACAGACATCTCACCAAGGAAGGTATACAGATGGCAAATAAGCATATGAAAAGATGCTCCATATCACATATCATCAACGAAATACAAATTGAAACAATAAGATATTGCTACACACCTATTGGAATGGCCAAAATCGAAAACACTGATACCACCAAATGCTAATGAAGATGGAGCAACAGAAATTCTCATTCATTGTTAGTGGAACCACTTTGGAAGACAATCTGGCAGTTTCTCACAAATCTAAACAGAAGACCCAACAATCATGCTCCTTAGTACAATATTTACTCAAAAAAGTTGAAAACTATGCGTATTAGTCCATTTTCACACTGCTGATAAAGACGTACCCGAGACTGGGTAATTTATAAAGAAAATGAAGTATAATAGACTCACAGTTCCACGCGGTTGAGAGACCTGGCAATCATGGCGGAGGGCAACAGGCCTGTCTTCAACAGCGGCGGGCAAGAGAAAATAAGAGCCAAGTGAAAGGGGTTTCCCCTTATAAAACCATCAGGTCTCGTGAGACTTATTCACTGCCTCGAGAACAGTATGGGGAAGCCACCCCCATGATTTAATTATCTCTGACCGAGTCCCTCCCACATGTGGGAATCATGGAAGCTACAACTCAAGATAAGATTTGGGTGGGGACACAGCCAAACCATATCAGTATGTCCACACAAAAACCTGCACACAGGTGTTTATGGAAGCTTTATTCATACTTGCCAAAACTTGGAAACAACGAAGATGTCCTTCAGTAGGTAACAATTTAAATAAACTGTGGTACATCCAGGAAATAAAATACTAGCACTAATAAAGGATGAGCTATCAAGCCATGAAAACATGGAGCTAACTTAAATGCATATTACTAAGTGAAAGAAGCCAATCTGCAAAGGTAGCATATTGTTTGATTTAAACTATGTGACATCCTGTAGCAAGCTGAACTTTGGAGACAGAAAAAATTAGTCATTGCCCGGGAGAGGGGTAGGGGAGAAGGATGAACAGGTGGAGCACAGACAATTTTTAAGGCAGAGAAGGTACTCTATATGATACTACAGTGGTTGATACTTGTCATTATTCCTTTGTCAAAATATATAAAATATACAACACCAAAATTAAACCCTAAAGTAAACTATGAAGTTTGAATGATTAATATGTGCCATTGTAGGTTTATTGATTGTAATAATTATACCACTGAAGTGAGGGATGTTGATGATGGGAGAAGCTATGAATGTGTGGGGTAAGAGGTATATGGGAAATTTCTGTATCTCTCAGTTTTGCTATGAACCTAAAACCACTCCAAAAAAGAAGTGTATTATTTTTAAAGTAGGAAAAAAAATGCTGAGAGATTTATGATACACTTGATTTGATATTTACTTTGTATACATTAATTAATTGTATAGGTTTGCAAATATTGATATAGATAGATGCTTTAAATGATAAGAATATGAACATAGGGTTGTAAAATATTTCGTATTTAACTTTTCGTGTGTTTACATGTTTTATATTCATTTTAATACTGCGTATTTTTCACACATAAATATTGTGTTAAAGTACAAATATATTACATCTATTTCTAAATAATTATGTTGAAAACCGTAATTACATATAGCTATATTGGCCTTTTTATGCTGTATGTATTCATTTACAAAGTGGGACAATATGTATATTTAGGCAAGTAAATATTTTGCTTATTACTAATTCTTTCTTTCTTTCTCTCTTTCTTTCTTTCTTTTTCTTTCTTTCTTTCTTTCTTTCTTTTACTTTCTTTCTTTCTTTTTCTTTTCTTTCTTTCTTTCTTTTTCTTTCTGTCTCTCTCCTTCCTTCCTCTTTCTTTCTATTTTTCTTTTTCTTTTCTTTTTCTTTCTTTCTCTCTTTCCTTTCTTTCTCTCTTTTCTCCTTCCTTCCTTCTTTCCTTCCCTTCTTTTTTTCTTTCTTCTTCTTCTTCTTCTTTTTTTTTTTTTTTGCTTTCCATAGACTTGCTGCTTTCAAATAGCTGTATTCCCTTTTTGGGTTCATCAGAAGGACTGGATTTTCAAACTCTTCTGTTAGATGAGGAAAGAGGCAGGCTGCTCTTGGGAGCCAAAGACCACATCTTTCTACTCAGTCTGGTTGACTTAAACAAAAATTTTAAGAAGGTCAGTATATTTATGTATACATTTGGTTAAATTCATTTACTTTCATCTTTCTTCTTCTCCCGTTTTGTTTTGCTTTGCTTTAAGGGACGCAATGTCAAATGCAGTGCATCATGTACATGTCAAAAAGTAGTATACTTGAAGAATATATTGCCTCTGATACACATTCTGGATTTTTATGCATGTTCTTTATTAAGCGTGAATAAATATAATAAAAGCCTTGAAAATATAAATGAAAACATCAAAAATTAGTTAATGTACATTAGGCTGTATAATAGAAATGCAAAGTTTGAGATTGAAGAAATGACAAATGAGTTATACATCAAGAATGAATATATCCATAACAATAGTTGTAAAATTAAATTTGATTAACATTCAGTTCACAAATAAGCATACTTTCAAATGATAATGTGGCTATAATAACAAACACCATGGGGCTTTTTCCACACTCCCATTTCAAATCCGAATAGGTTTCTCCTACAAGTCAATCACTCTCAGCAAGTATAGATAAATAATCTCCCAACTATGGGTTCATTAAGACAATCTTACCATGACAAAGAAACATACACTAGTAATTTAAAAATCAAAAGGCAATTACTACCATGTCCTACATTTTCAACTACCAGTGTGAAACCCGGAGGAAAGGGTGCCACACTTTAGATGTCGTCTACTAACTAGTACTTTAGCAAATATCAATATCTATGTAAGCAGAGATAGATGCTAAGACTGGCAGAGATTGAATGGCTGATAAGATTACATAATATCAGATCTCTTCTGCATCTTTGAGACATCTTCTATTGTCTTTTTAACTCATCTTTTTCAGAAGTATTGAAAAAAAAAAAAAGACTAGGAGCAATTGCAAGGTTTAAATCCAATAGTTACCAATATTGAGTTGTTCTTCAAAGAGAATTGTTTATAGGCCATCCTAGGACTTTAGACTTTGAAGCTACATACAGTATTCATCTACAATGACCACTTTAACTCTCTAATTGTGAGATTTAATAGCCAAATATCAGTTGCTCAATTATTTTAGAATTATTTATTCTCAGGGCTTTAGTCTACACAAAACATTTATCTTAATATGCAGTATATTACTTACTTAATTTCTGCAATAGAACAATGTTATTTGGTTTTTAATCAATTAACTTTTAAGTAGTTCTTTCACACATTTTTAAGGTCTGCTAAAGGAACAGGACTTATTGCTTATAAAGGCTCATACTTAATAAAAAAATTATTTCTGCAAATGTGTACACATACATTTCATGTAATCTGTGTTTTCAGATGAAAAATTGAGGGCTAAAATACTGCTAACAATTGTTTTTGACTTCTGTTAATCCAAACACACTAAGAAGCTCATATGATTATCTTTAAAAAAATTAAAGTTATCTGGTAGCCTGGATATTATTTAATGTAAATAAAATAAGCAGTTGATTATGTACTAGAATTTGAAAGTTTGTCCTCCATTCTAATCTACCATTATAGCTCCATTCCGTTTTTTTCTTAAGGCTGTATTTTTTTCTTCAGGAATTTCTTTTAAAAATACTGACACTCCTAGCATGAGCCAATCGATGGCATCAAGTAACATCTTAATTTTCAGTAAATATCTTAGCAGGAGATGACATGTTTTATGAAAGTGGCCAAGGGAAAAAATCTTAGTTAACTTTGCAATTTTGCTTTAAGAGATGCCACGTAGCTTAAAAGGCTTTTTTTTCCAAATATGTCTCAGTTTTACTATACTAGAAAAAGCAAACCATACTTTTAAGGGAATTTGTTCTTGTTCTATTCTCTGCCTTCAGGGATTGGAAGAAAAAGTCCCTTTATCTGAACTGAGTGTATTAGATCATTGCTTAAAATAAATTCTTATAGCATAACTTCCTGCCGTGACTATTTTAAGCAAGTCTCTCTTTGGCGATGTTTCATGCATGAAATGTGCTAATATTTAATAAAGTTAATGTTTATGAAGTATCAATTTATCTTATGATATCATTAAAATAAAGTTATTTGAATACATTATAAAATTAGATGTTGTCTACATAACTGATATTTCTTTATATCTCTATAAAATGTATAATTCATAAGGGGATTATGTATGCAAAGGTAATAATTTATATTATGTAGGTATCCACCATTCCAATTTATATAAATCACTCCATTGCTAAGGATACTCCACAGTAGCATGTAAGTGTCAAAATGTAGTACTTTAGCAGTGTTTAGACCTACTTGGTTTGCACTGGCTCAGTGCCCCTCGGCAAGGATCCAAACTCTCCTGCGGAGGAAACCACACATGTTGGGACTCTAAGGGTCTGAAGGCTGTCCTTTGTACTCTTTAGGGTTAAAGCAACCTACAACATATAATTGAGTTATCAGTGACTGGTTGGGTTTTTTTTTTCCCTTGGAAAGTTTAAAAAAAAATCTGTAGAAAATACTCGAAGTTAGCAAAATTTACAATATATGTGAACTTTGAGGTTTTGTACAAACAAGGCTGTGCCTCTTGAAAAAAAGGCCATTATCATTCATATTTGCCATGGGCATTTAGCGTAGAATCACCAGAAATTATAGCAAAATCATTCACAAAATGCGTTTTGTAATAATTATTTAATAATACCTTTTTACTGTCTTTACTGTTGTTCAGACGAGATTTTGAGTCTACTAGAGTGAATAGTGCAGGTATATAATTAGTAAATATTTGACAAATAAATGATTACAGAAGAGGAAAGTCAAAAGTAATTAGATTTTTGGGGAACATTTCCACTATCTAGAAAATAAAAATTAAGTAGACTGAGTTGTTTTTTTGTTTCTGTTTTTTAAATTCTCTGGCATTTAAAGAAGATGGATGAGATTATGACCTTCTTTTTGTCTTTTCTGAAATATTTTTTGAGAGAAAGGACTATTTCTATAGGGACTTAGACTTAAAAGCAAGTATAAGCACACATTGCAAGGATGTGACACCTCACAACTTAACTATTCCGAAGTTTAACGATTCCAAATTTGGTCCGTAAGGCCTCTCTTCAGCTAGCGAATACTCGTGGACTCCTTCTCTGGGACGGGGTCTGGAAAGATGATGCTTATTGATTTGACAGCCCCTTCCCCCAATACTAGATCAACATGGAGCAATCAGAACCACCCAGAAGTGATCACATTGCGAGAGAAGGACATGGATCTAGAACGGTGTTTGCCATTCCTGACACTTTCGTGTAGGTTGAGTTTCTCCAGAAGCCAACTCTGAGATGAAGATTATATCATCAGAGAGTGTTTTTGGAATCAGCCCAGTGGGAGGAAAGCTAGGAAGCAGTATTAGGCAAAGGGAGATTTGAGCTGTGACACAGTCCCAGCAAAAGCCTCAGCTGACAAGCCAAGCTGATAATGTGGCAAACATTTCAATATATTTTTCTAGTGTGAGTGATAATACCATTTTTAACTTAGTTTATCCTTTTCTCCTGTCTAATCTGTTCACCACAACCATAAGAGTTATCGTCACAAAATTAAAAGTCTGAATGTGTCTCACTCACTCATACAACTCTGGCAGTTTTTCCTAGCAACTTGAATAAACTCCAGGCTTCTTAGCATTGACTTTTTTTTTTTTTTTCCATTATTATACTTTAAGTTCTAGGGTACATGTGCATAATGTGCAGGTTTGTTACATATGTATACTTGTGCCATGTTGGTGTGCTGCACCCATCAACTCGTCAGCACCCATCAACTCATCATTTACATCAGGTATAACTCCCAATGCTTTTAAGGCTCTTCCCAGCACATTTCCACCCTGTTTCCAGTCTCACTGTTAACTATTCTTCATTGTTCTCTCACATGCACTTTATTTTCTGCTTCTCTCTCCCCACCCCTCTCTTTCTACTTTACTCAAAGCATCCTGTTTATTCTTCATAAAATAAAGAATTTACTATCAAGTTCTGTGCCTTTTCTAAAACTTCCTGGATTTCACTTTCTTGCTCATTTCACTGCTCTTCATTCTTGAAATACTTTATCAAATTATATTATTTTGCTCTCCAAGGCTTCACCTTTTGCTCTCCAAGGCTTCACCTCACCCTTGGGAAATTTAAGTGTTCTTCACGTTTACTGGAACATTTTGTATATTTATGTCAATGTCAGATGTCCTAGCTGACAGTGTTGTCGGTATTGATTTGTGTCAGTATGTCTTCATCCACATTATACATTCTTTGAATATGGGGATAATCTTTTATGCACTTCTGATTCTCTTTTAGCACACTGCACAATGTCTGATACATAAAATACACTAAGTGGTGTGTTTCTCTAATTTTTTTGAATTTGTGATTTTGTTAGTTTTCCTTTTTTTGAGTAAGAAACTACTATATTGCTTTTATCAATTAGCATGGAATAGATAGCTAACAGAAAAAAAGACACCTAAATTTCAATTAAAAATTAAGAAAATACAATCATATAATATAAATATGTTCACAGTTTGAGTGATTACAAAGATGAAAATATCATCTGCTTAATGATGTTATCGAGGACCCAGTTCTTTCTCTGTCAGCCATTCTTGGGGTTGGCATTATCTTTAGGTTGGCATTATCTTTAGGTTGGTAGCAAGATGACTGCCACAGTTTTCATGGGTCACATCCAGACAAAGAAATATAAATGGAAAAATAGATAATCACTTATATCTCTTTTTCAGGAACAAAAATAGTTTTGTAAAACCCTTTCTTTCATCTCATTGGCCAGAAATATATTAGTTTCAACTCTCAAACTTGCATGGAAAGGAGGGTAACTATAAGGTGATTATATCAATCACCTCAAGTTGAAGGAATATTTAGGAACCAAACACTTTGATTACAACACTTACAGAGAGGGAGCAGAAAATAAACTTTCTTTAAAAATTAATTGACTTAGAAGACTGATTTTTTCTTTTTCAGTTTAACACAGGTAACGCAAGGGAAACATAAAAGTTTTCTCAGCCAAACAAAAAGAAGAGGATATATTGCCTATTTGGAAAGACTTATAAAGATTAGCTAGTTCTACAAGAAAATTATCTGGAAGAATTTATTATTCTTTCAGTAGATAGCCTCGGAAGGTATTTGTTGCCAGTAAAAATCCTAAAAATGATGTAGTTTTTTCATCTTGTGTAGTAAAAATTGAAAAATTTGCTAATCATCATAAATAATTATTTTCCTTCACAAGAGTTTATTTGCCTCTGCAAAAGTTTTCTCTGTCTTGATTTAATGTAAACTTCATGAAATCTGGTCTGCTGCAAATCTTTTTAATTATGGTAGTATCATGTAAGTTTTCTCCCTTTAATATTTTGACTGTTTTGGGGGGCTGACTTTGATGAGAAAGAGTAGATTGTAACTTAGTTCAAAGACTTACATGTTATTCTATAATCATAGTATTTAGCATTATATGCTAATTATTTAATGTACAGAGAACATATTTTTTTAAAAATCAAATAACTAAATATGACTTAAGCACCATTTAATATATATCTTAGTGTAATTATAAATAAAATAATGCTGCTTTTATTGGTTTGGTTTTGTCAGTCTCTGCAGCCGAAACAACTGATACGCATTATAGAAATAAAACTTGGGATACTTTATAAGTGACTACACTTTGAATATTTTTTCTTTTCCCCTTCTACTTGAGCCAGCATTTCTTTTTCATTTGGTTCAACAAAAATCCATTGAGTATCTATTATCACTAAGCATATCGTAATAGAATATAAAACTCAGATCTTGTCGTTGCTTAAATCCTAGTTAGGGCGACAAGGCATAATACAGTTACAAGGAAAGTTAGAAAATTTTAAATGTCCAAAATCATAAGACAGATCACATATGGTAGAAACCTAGAGAGAGGAAAACAATTACATGTTGTTCATGGTTTTGAACTAGCACAAGATGGATGAGTAAAATTTGGATTAATGTTAACTGGTTAGTTTAAAATGTTTGCATTTAAATTTGGAACTTAGGGTTTGTTGTTTCCTTGTTGTTCAGTTTGAATGGGGAAATATATGTTTGAAAAATGGAGCAGAAGAGAGTCTATTCTCTATTCTGTATGTAGATTTCTCACTTGATCTTAGCCAAAAGGCTGAGAAGCGATTGTATGTAGATTTCTCATAGTTTAAATTAAGAGAGCTGCATTTTCCTGCCCCAGCCCTTAACATCCTACTCCATCTCCTTAGTCAGAGGAAGTATATAAAAGAATAATTTTTAATAGTCCTTCAGAAAGGTGGCCAACTGTGAATAGACATTTATATCTATTTATCATTCATTTACAAGTGATGCATTAGAAGCCTGTTCAGTGTAGATATTATAATAATGAATGTGTTTGACATTTGTACAATATGGTTTAAGGACCCATGGTTTCCAAACAAATGATTCGAAACTACATAGTAACTGTCAGTTTGACTACAAGTGAACATTCTCTACTTCAGCCAGCCTTAAGTAGTCCTAGCAATAATTCATATAAAATCCAGAGCCCTCTCTATGTAAACTTCAGGAATAATGTATACAAACTGAAAGTCTTCCTCTCCCTCTTTCTCACTCTTTTTTTTTAATGGAGTCATAGTTGATGGTAAAAAAAATATATCCAATGCTCTCTGTTTGGTTATGTTACTTAGTTGGACTTTTGAGTTAATGAATTATTGGGATTCGTCCATATGAAAATGTTACTTATTTTGGAAGCAGTTCAGACTTGCAGGGATGGAACGAGTCTCTAAACCAGTATGAAAGCAAAGGGTCACAAAGAGAATGACGTATGACTTACCAAGCTGAGTACTGCTTTTGTGTCTATATTATTCAAGGATTTATTTGTTGGCTTTCTTTCTCTCTTTCTCCTTCCTTCTCTTCCTCCCTTCCTTCCCTTCTCTTCCTTCTTTCTTTCTTTTCTTTTTCTTTCTCTTTCTTTCTTTCTTTCTTTCTTTCTTTCTTTCTTTCTTTCTTTCTTTCTTTCTTTCTTTCTTTCTTTCTTTCTCTCTCTCTCTTTCTTTCTTTCTTTCTTTCTCTCTTTCTTTCTCTTTCTTTCCTTCTCTTTCTTTCCTTCTTTCTTTTTCTTTTCTCTCTCTCTTTCTTTCTTCTCTCGTCCTTTCCTTCCTTTATTTATCCTTTCTTTCTTTCTTTCTTTCTTTCTCTTTTCTTTCTTTCTTCTTTCTTTTTGCATGTAATCATAAAAATTACTCAGATTACTTGAAATCCTTAATACTACACCCTTATGTTTGAGCATTTATATTGTGAAAATAACTAACCTAAATGAGTTTATAATTTTACATATAATAATTTTCAGTGGACTATTTAAACACCTTTCTTTGCCTAACATAAAAAGAGCTTTGTTATTTCCCTTTCTTTAAGGAAGTCTACAACAAGACTTTTGATACATGAGGACTCTACACTTGCTTGTTTGATATTAAGTATAAGCAAAAATACTATTATAAATCAGAATGATTTTCTGACTCCAGTTCTATTAACTTACTCTAGGGCTAAATAAGACATTTCTGTCTAATGCTTTAGCTTGTAAGAAGTCTATTATATAGTGAGAAAAGAATAGAATAAATAACCTTCTCACTTAAAATCAAGTTATTGGTAAAACAAAATTGTCAGTCTTTTAATTCTTATTTAATACTTGAAATTAAGAAAATATAAACACATGGAAAGCATGTGGACAGCCTAATAAATTAACTTCGGTATAAGGCACCCGGCTTAGATTCATGGGATTAATCTGTTTCCATTGCCTGCCAAGCATATGCTGTCTAGTAATCACAGAGCTAAAACAATCGACTCGTTCATGGATGTGCTGGCTCTCTAGCCCGGGTGCTCATGTGCAGGTCCCATCTGGTCACTGTAATGGACTGTCAGGATGTTGTCAGACTGCTCAGACCTTGCCAGAACTCTGACAAGAACTCATTCTCTGTGTCCAATTCTATGGGAAACTCTGCAGATCACTTTTCAATGAATAATTATTGAGCGCTCACTATGCCAGGTTCTGTGCCAGGTACTAAAGGTGATAGGAAGAAAAAGCAATGTTCCTTGACACCGGACATCAGTGCTTATTAAAATTCAATGAGTCATGGATTAGAGGTATTGAATAGGATTCACTACAAAAGTTTGAAGTCCATCCACAAGAGTAATTGGACCGCAACTTCTAAATTACTGACCATTTGTGAATTTCTTTGAATGTATTTTAATTTGTATGGTATATTAGCATTTCTCTCTCTTTCATGCAATACATATTGGTAGGTTTTGTTTGTTTGTTGGTTGGTTTGTTTGTTTTATGAGATAGGTTCGCACTCCTGTCACCCAGGCTGGACTGCAGTGATGTGATCTTGGCCTACTGCAGCATTGACTTCTTGGACTCAAACAATCCTCTCACCTCAGCCTCCCGAGTAGCTGGGACTACAGGTGCTTGTCACCATGCCCAGCTAACTTTTATTATTATTATTTTTAATAGAGACAGGGTGTTGCCACATTGCCCAGTCTTGTCTCAAACTTCTGGGCTCATGCAATCTGCCCACCTCACTTGTAATCCCAAAGTGCTAGGATTACAGGGCATGAGCCATGGCACCCGGTCTTGCAATACATATTTATTGAGGTTCTACTATATTCCTGATACTCTTCTAGATCCTGAGAATATAGTGAAAAATAAAACAGGTCAGACATTTGTGCTCATAGTGTCTTCAATTTGGGAATAGAGAGTTAAAAGGAGAAAAAGAAACAAATAAAATAACACTTATTGTGAAGTGTTATGTTAAAAAATGTGTGGTGTTCCTGGGAAACTACTTCAGATTGTTATTAGAAAAGACCTTTCTAGGGAGATGATAATAAAATTGGCATTTGAACGTTTCTTTCAAATGAGTATTAACTTGGTGGAGATGATGATTTGTATTTTAAGGCTGGGCAGCTGAGACTCACACCTACCTAAAGTCACAAATCAAGCGGCGATGCCGTAGGGACTCACATTCACATCTTCTGATTGCACTGCATTTAATTGATCTTTACACCTGGAAAAAGGTCTCAAACTAAACTTAACTTTTGAAAAAGAAAGTACCAAATGGATGTGATAAGCAAAAGTGTAGTAGAAGACAGAGATAGTTAGTGGTAGAAGGCTAAAATGCAGGTGAGGCTCCTGAGCTGAGTCGGGAAAAGGGAAAGACAATTGTCACCCAAGGCTTCAAGAAGAAATATCATGGAAAACACCACTTTAGACTGTGCCTGGAACTCCATCTTCTGTATTGAAGGACATTTTCTTGGAAAATTTGTAGGCCTGCCCTTATATAAAAATCTAAAAAAAAAGAAGTGGAGAACTTAAACTTCCCTTCTGTAGCAATTTCTGTCTAGGCCAGGCCAGTACCCACTGTGCAAGCTTTACCTTTGGCGCTGTTGCTCTTGTTTTGCAATAGGAAAACACCTCCCTGTCCTGGGAAACCAGATTAACCATTGCTCTTTTAGTTGTTCAAATACTTATATAGCATTCAGAGTGACTTTTTTTTTTTTCTTTAAAGACATTCAAAAACTTGTATCCTGTTTTTTGAAAGAGATGGCCACTATCTCAAGGGTTCTGAATTTTTGTCTTTAATTAGGTTCTATGAACAAGTTTCAACTTCCTTTTGTGTGTCTCATTCAGTTGTTTTGACATCTCTGAATTAGGCCAAGGGGCATTTGACTGACCATGCACTTGCTAACTTGAGACAATTAAATCGCTTCTCCAAAGATGAAACAGAGAGCAGATATAATTAGAATTTCCATTGGATGTTGTTATAAGGTCTTATCATTATTTGAATGTTTCTGTGACTTGCCTAACACTGAATAATTAAAAATTGTCTGACATTTTCACCTTACTAAAAGATGACTGTTCATTAATTATATAAATCATGAATGAAACAATAATTGTTAGGGATACTGCAATATTTTGTGAGTCCCTTCTAAGTATTTTTTTTCAAAGTGAAGTAAAAATAATATTAAAAGGACAAAAAGTTGTTTTGGATTTTGGACAGAGATAAGCAAATAAAATCAGTATAACTAGATCACAGCTTGTATTTTAAATTCACACAGTTTCCACTACATTTTCATTAAAAATATTATTAAATCTTTTTAAGAATCTGTTTAAACTATAACTTTATGCACAAAGCCTATTTAAGGAGGAACTGAAGACAATTTTTATTTCAGTAATATGGTCTCTTTTCGTACTAGTAAACTATACAACTCTAAAAGAAAATATACAGATATATGTTTAGACAATAATATTTGAGCCTTCCAAGGTTAGCATGAAAAAATTAATCCTTTGCAAATGACCAGCTGTGAAATACTATAAAGGCAACATAAATACAGTAATATGGGTAAGTCAGTAAATTATAGAATATGAGGACTGGCTTATGAGACATACTTGTTTTACAGTGTTGACTCATAAACTCTTATTTCTAAGTGAAGAAATGTTATAAATTTATTTACTTCTGTTTGCCAGTTTTCTGTTATCAACTAGAGCTATAAGAATTAGCACTCAAATTAAAACCAATTGGCAAGTATTATTTAATAATTGTTCAATTAGTAATTATACCCTGAATAAGTAAGTTGAGAGGAATTTTTAGGTTCTTCTGGATCCACAGAAAAGATCTCCATTTGATTTCTGATGTCTCCTGCACGTGGATAGATAGCAACAGTAAGCTCCCCGCATGTTTGCAGTCCTTGATATCAAGGCTCTAAGGTCCCAAAGACCACAACCCACCAAAATTATATCCTTAAAATCTGTATCTGGTGCATCAGCACAAGGTTAGTTAAGAATTAGTGTTATGTGGGAATATTTCAGAACAATTAAAACCTGGCCATTAGGCAATGGCATCTCTGCTTCTGATATGATTCTCTTTGATAAGTGAAGGAAAAATATCTGTGGATGACTTTCTAAGGGACAAACACAGTTGCATCAGCTTTTAGAAACAGGGACATGTGCTTTGTTGTGTGCTGTTTCATGCAACTTTTAATATGTCAAGATACTGTGTGCAAGACACACTACAGTGCAAGAAGATTTATGAGGCATTTTATTGCCAATGAATTCAAAATACAGTAAGAATATTAATAATCACTGTCTCAAAATTGTCCGTATTAACTATTGATCCTGAGGGTTGACATTTAATACATAATGTAGATATTATATTTTTTAACTATATCATGTGACTTTTGTCTAATAGTGACACAATCTCAAAGTGTACTGACTAGGCTACTAAAATAATCCAAGGAACACAGGTATGTCTTGGGCTGTTGTACAAAATATGCTGAAACTTCAGCCTACATGTGAAACATACCTTATTCTATACCCAGTCACCCTATAGTTAACATCTCTATTTTTCCCTTTATATAACTGTGTGTGTCTCTGACTTTCTCTCTCTTACTTCCCCCTCCACATTCACCTATACACACACACACACACACACACACACACACACACATGCATACACACACGGGGGGGGCGGGAGTGGGAGAGACAGAGAGAGACTAGAAAAATATGAAAATAGTGGAATGCTATTATATATGTGCATGCATTGTACATTATATATCGCATTCTATAAACATTATATATAATGTGATATATATATACATATAACACTTCAAAAGATTATTGAAAATTTTGCCAATTCTATGTAAGAATAAGAGTGGATCTTTAAAAATGAATTTGTCTTGTTTTTTGTGTTTTTAGATTGAATTAAGGGAAATTTTGTCTCTTTACATTATTTTCCAATTAGAAATAAAAATGAATATTTTTTTAAAAATTCTTTATTCTAATGACTAGGTAGTCTGTAAGAAAAAAGTCCACCACAAATCATAATTAAACTGACATCTTTTCAATATTAACACAGCTATAGTGACTCTTTTTCCCTTCTAAGTAAATGTTTAGAGTCTAAAAGACAATCAGATATATCATGGGTTGTTTTTATTTAAGGTAATTCTGTTTGTGATTACTAAACCTTGGCAGCATTGTGTCAAAATAAGCCAATATGTAATTTCAATAAATCGTTATTTTTGAAGGTTTTAATTTTACGTTAAGAAGTAAAATTTTCTTTGTGATCCCATCTCAGAATCCCTGTGCTTGTATGTAACATTTACTTGCTAATCAAAAAGTCAATTCTCTGAAGCTTGTAATTAGTTGTATGGCTTCATCAACTAGGATGATGCAACTCAAATTACAATTATGTGACTTATAAGCAATAACTGAAAATGTACAACAAAAACATTAAAGCATCTTTTACAGATTTGTATTTCTTTACAAAGAGAATAAATGTGCAATTGCTATTTTGGTGTCAAGTCCCTGAGACAAAATTAGAGTTGAAACCACCTAACTAAACCAAACTATTACATTAGAGTTGAAACTATTAAGAGCAAGTAATTTAAAACAGAGGCTCAAAAGTAGAGACTGCTAAAGACGCAGTTTACCAGTAAGCGCTCCACAGTGCTCCCTGGGCACAATGGTTTCATCTTGTGTACTCTTTTCTCGCTCTGTCTCTCCCATCCTGACTCAGATCCAAGCACCTCAATCTTGGCTGACATACAGAAGGCCCTTCATAATTATATGTCTAGTGAACAAACAGTTAATGAAGAGTAACTACTTGGTGCTAACTTTGAAATCTTGATTTAGATTTCAAAAACGATTGCTTCCACATTTTGTCATTCTTTAAATAAGCCCCTCCTCTTAGAATTACTAATGAATATATTCACACTTAATTTTGGTGGCATCGTTTATCTCATAATTTAACTCAATCACCCAATACTATGATTTGAAGTAAAAGATAAAACCCTTAAAACCCTTTATCCTTTTTAAGACTCATTTACTTAATATGAAAGAGTTATGTATTTTTTGTTTCCTACATTATTAATATTTGTATGATATGTAATTCTGAACAAATTTATAGATATTTGCCCTATATGGATTCCTGAATTGCGATTAAACCTGATTGTCATCTAAAACAAACAAAAAAAGAACAGGATCTTTCATGCTGAAATGGTTCAAAGAAATATTAATCTAGCACCATATCAAAGACATGGAATCAACCTAAATGCCCATCAGTGGTAGACTGGATAAAGAAAATGAGGTACATGTACACTATGGAATACTGCCCAGCCATAAAAAAAGAAACAGATGCTGTCCTTTGCAGAAACATGGATGGAGTTGGAGGCCATTATCCTTAGCAAACTAGCACAGGAACAAAAAGCCAAATACTTATAAAATGGACTTCTGTGTGTCCATGTGTTCTCATCACTCATAAGTGGGAGTTCACTGATGAGAATACATGGACACATAGAGGGGAACAACACACAGTGGGGCCTTTTGGAGGGTGGAGGGTGGAAGGTGGGAGAGAATCAGAAAAAATAACTAATGTGTACTAGGCTTAATACCTGGGTAAAGAAACAGTCTTTACAAGAAACTCCCATGACGCAAGCTTACCTGTGTGACAAACCTGTACTTGTACCTCTGAACTTAAAATAAAGGTTACAAAGAAAGAGGAAAAAAAAAGAAAATATTCTAAAAAATAAAATAAAATAAAATTCTAGGCTTAAGATCTGCATCAATAAATATATTTTGAGTGCATTAAAAAGATTAAATCAATTGACAGGTTATGGATAAGTAGTCTGTGTACTATTTTCAGTCCAATGACATAAAGTTGTCCTTTGTAAAATCACTGTAATATTGAAGAACCAGCAAGTACAGCATTTCACTTTTGCAAGATGAAAAAGTTCTAGAGATTGGCTGCAGAGCAATGTAAATATACTTAACATTACTGAATTCTACACCAAAAATTGTTAAAATGATAAATTTTTTATGTTATGCGTTTTTAACCAAAATTAAAAATAATAATAAAATTGGACCATTGGAGGGGGGAAAAAGTGAGAGGATACCCAGAGATCTCATAATCTCATATCTAAAGCAAAGACTCTGAATTCAAGATGCAATTTTTTTTTTTTTGGCAGAGCCTTGCTCTGTCACCCAGGCTGGAGTGCAGTGGCACAATTTGCGCTCACTACAAGCTCCACCTCCCGGATTCACACCATTCTCCTGCCTCAGCCTCCCGCCTGTAGTCCCCGCCTCCAGTCCCAGCTAATTTTTTTGTATTTTTAGTAGAGACAGGGTTTCACCGTTTTAGCCAGGATGGTCTTGATCTCCTGACGTCGTGATCCTCCCGCCTCGGCCTCCCAAAGTGCTGGGATTACAGGCATGAGCCACCACTCCCGGCCAATGCAATTTTAAAAGAGCACTCAGTCCACTGTTTTTGCTAGCAATGATGAATAACAAAGGAACAACCAAAGCAAAAATAACAAACAACATTGGAAGAAACTCTCCAATTTGTGGCCAACTGCGGTGTTCCATCTGGATTATTAAGTTATGGCTTCACGATTCTGGGTTTATGACTAACCATTGTCCATTGGTCCAAGCATTGCCCATTTTAATCTATTTACTAACTTACATTAATCTCTTGTTCTTAATTATGTATTAAATGCCTGAAAATGTACCCTCAAATACAAATGCTAGAATCTGATAAATAACCTGTTTCTTACCACCAAGTCATCCTTCTCCTCGTCTCCCATTTTGGCTGGCCATTTTTCTAAATGCACCCGCCTATACACCTGAAATGTAACCATTTTATTTTAGTTGCTTTTAACTTTAATCTAAAGCAAGATCGTGCGGTTTTCAATCTGAGGACATATTCTTTTTTGACCTATTACCGAGTTGCTAATTTCCATTCATATTGCTTTACATTGCTGTAGCTCATTGATACTTGACTGCTGGCTGCTATTTAAAGTTGTGTGATAGTAGAACTACAGTGATTCAAACCATTTCTGAATAAATAGCATTTTCTGGTCTTCATTGTGTACCTTATCAAGGTTAGCTCATCACTTGAGCCTCCTGCTGTCTCTACCACCTGCCTATATACATATCTGGATTGTAATTTGTGAGTGTTAAGATCTTCTCTAAGTAAACAATCTTGCTTCCGTTTAAAATCTCAAAAATTTCATTGTATTTGTCTATTTTGAATGCTATTCTCTGTTCTTTATTTAGAGACATAAAACCCTAAAATTTCACCACAAAGATAATATCCTATAAACATTGATGACGTCTAAATCCTTTGTTAATTCCAGGTTTAACAAGTCTCTTTCAGTGTATTCCTTCAGGATGTTTCCTTTTTTTCCTCACCTATTAAAATATTTTCTGCTGCCATTGGTAAGAAACATAATAAAAGTCTGTCCGGAACTCCTGGAGCATATATTATAAGATTTTAGAGCTTGCTTTTCTTGTTCCTTCTTGCTTATAGCTTAACAGAGAGCATTTCTTTCTGTAAGCTAATGAAGTAACATAACTGTTTAAACTTTATTTTTCAAAAACTTTCTTACAGAATTCCTACAAAAACTTCCTGACAGAATTTAAAAGAAAGAAAGAAAAGCCTTGAACACAAGATTGTGAAGCATAATTAAAAGCTATCAACCAATGAGTTTGGAACCCTTGAGTTATATAATGGTTGAGAACCCCCCAGTTCAGGAGTGAGATGGACTTTGAGTCAGATTGTGGCTCTGCCATAGTGTTGTGGTCCTCAACATGTTATTTAAAGACTACGTGACTAAGTTTTCTGATCTCAAAATGGGAAGAATAAGTACAGCCATCTCAGAGGGTCATTGTGAAATTTAAATAAGATAATGCTTATAAAACATTTAGCTAAGTGTCAGATGCATCTGAGTTCCAAGCATGTTAAATACTGTCAACAAATTCACACTGGTCCTTGGCTTGAAGAAAGAACTTATGCTCTGACAGAGAGTTGTTTCTAACACTTCATGGCACATGTTTATGATGTACTGCTACTCTGAGTAAACACAGAAAAACATGGTACATACAGCCTCTTATTTAGACAAATGCTCATGTGAAATTCTGTTGACATCATGATAAAGCTTGTGGACCTCTGAACATAATGTACCTACTGTTACATACATTAAATTAGAAACTAGAAGATTAACAAAAATGGATAGTACTAGACACTTTTCTTTTAGAAACTTTCAGAGTGGATTTGGGAAATATTTAAATCTCAGATTTCCCACACTGACTCTAACAACATGCTTAATACCCATTCTTCAATTTCACACATCACTCTCTAATCAGAATTGCAGAGTGTTAGGGTGTTTCAGATATTCAGATTGTAACATACTTTGAAATGTTTTGCAGATTTATTGGCCTGCTGCAAAGGAACGGGTGGAATTATGTAAATTAGCTGGGAAAGATGCCAATGTAAGTATGAAACTTTAACAATTATCTTTGTAAAACTTCTACTGATATGAGAATAAATATTTATATTGGGCTTTATTGAATAAATGGTATTAGTGTATTATTTTTCAGACTAAACTAACATATTCCATGTGAATATTACTGTGGAATAAAATATCTCTACCTTACCGAAAGCCATGATATTATTTATAAAATTTAAGAAATCTAGAAATATTCTAATGTATTAATTCTAAATATTAGTTTTTTGTCACAAAAAAAGATTAGAAACACATTAAAATATTCAAAAATAAACCATCCAAAAGATTATAGTTGTAAGAATATATATTTTTCATGTATGCACATGTATTTTGTAAGTGTACATAAAACCATCAGTTATTTTAGCATCACACAGAATTGACACGTAATTTCAATTGAGTTGAAATTAAAATATCTATAAGAATTCCTTTATGTAGTGACATGATGGAAAGAACAATAAGAATTAGTTGATAATGAATGACAATTCTGGCATAAGAACTAGTAATTACTTCCTCTGAAATTTACATATTAGTAATAATGATTATATAAAATAACTCATAAAAGACAACTAGAGGGTACTAATAGAAGCTTTTAGTTTAAGCTGCCTTGAAGAGCAGAGAAAACCCTTAAACAGGTATGACTTTTTGTCTCCGGGATGGTCTTATCTACCTTGATTTCTGCACTGTTCAAACTGTCCTGCATGCTCCCTCTAATCGTGTTACCTGATTTATCTTCAGCAATGAGGGCCATGACTCTGACTGGCTCCTCTCCTCATCCGAGTGCTCTGATTCAGGCCAGATATTCTGTCTTCTGCCCTGACTTCTTGCATTATGGTAATGGGGAGAATTGCTCTTTTTTTTGGCAAAATAAATTTCACATCAAGTTGTAACCCAAGATGACAACAGGTCGTAACCTGGGGCAGAAAAATGGACATCTTGAGGCTTCTTTTGCACCATCCTTTAATCGTACCTCTAACCACAATAATGCAGGGGTATTAAGCTCAGTAATACCGTCATATTTAATAATAACAAATAGTGTTTGTTATGAAAGGATGAATAAAGAATCCTCTATCAACGTGATATAAATAAAACAATATAACACATAATGCCTAATGATGTGAGGAGAAGCTCAGACAGCTAATAATCTCAGACAACAGGTTAGTTCACTCATTTCTTACTCATTTATTCAAAAAAATTTTTAGAGATCCTAAATATGTATATGAAATTCATATCATATCTGCCCTCATGCAGCTTTCAATCTAATGGGGGATACAGATATTGCTCAAATGATGACTTCTACATAGTAACTACAAAGCAAAATAATTGAAATGAAACAAAACAAACTTGTGGTGACCCCTGATTTTATATTCAGTTATTAACAGAATTAAATGTCATCCTTTCAGGCATATTTATATTAGCAGAAATATATCAGGGAGTGTTAACATAAAATGCAGTGGGAAACAGTTTTTACATTTCGGCCACTAGAGATGAAAGAGATTAAACTATTCTGTAATGTATTCTTCTTCCTCCCATGGCTTTGATATCTTTATCCAGTTCAATATTCCAACACCAAACAGGTACCCAGGTCTGCAAAAGCACCAATACTTTACTGAACACTCATGGAGAAAAAAAAAATGCTTTGGTTATGAGAGTTTTTCAAATTATTTCATTTAATGGACAGTATAAGCATGGCATAACCACCAAGAACATTTTAATATTTCTGTTTCACCAGTATTGAGTATACGATAAGGAGGCAAGAAGGAAAAGTATGTTTTCAATTGACTCCAATAAACTGGTTTTCCCATGGAGTAGATCAGGGATAAACAGTCAAGGTCAAACAGTCAGTGAAGGTTTAAATTCTGACAGTGTTCTCACTTGGGTATGTTCACTAATTCCAGTTACATAGTAACTTAATTGCCTCTCTTATTAAGTTAAAGCAAACGGAGATAAACTTTTCTGGAGGTGATATCCTTGACCATGTAGGATTCTGTATATAGAACATATTATTCCGATTCGGTCATAATTGTGAGCTAGCAATCACCTCTAACCTTTAAGTACATTTGCTGCTAACCCAGGATTAAAGATATGAGGAGCTTTTTGCTTTTTGCTAAAGTCTATAGTTTGCTGTTGAATCATGTAGTGATAATTTTTAATTTTTGCCTCATTTTAACTTGTTCCTTTAAAATAATGTTTCATTTTAGAGCTACTGATAATAGCTAACACTTTTGTAGCAGTTACCATGTTCAAGGAACTGTTTTCAATGCTTTACATTTATAACTTCATTTAATCCTTATGACAACACTATATGCTAGATTTTATTATTATTTTCTATTTTCTGGATGAGAAAACTAAAGCCAAAAATCTTAAATGGCTTGCCCAATATCATGCATCTGGTAAATGGTAAAGCCAGGGATTGAATCCAAAAGTCTTGCCCCAAGGTCTGTGCTCTTACATAACATTATAAAATATACATATAAGATCCAAAAACTATATCCTTCAAATTATTTCTCTCCGTAATATCACCAGAACATAGATCCTCATTTTTAACAGCATTACTTAGATTTTGGCCGACAGAAAACTGAGACAGCTCTGTGGTTTTACTGACATCTTTTATTATGTTTGGCATTACCCTCTCTCCTCCTTCCTCTCTAGTAATTTTTACCTACTTCCCAAGAGTGTGTTTAGGATTAACAAGTGTTTGGAAAGACTGTCCCTTTACACAAAGGTACTATATAACTGCAAAACAGTGAATTATTTACCCTAATGAAAGTTAGCTAATTGGGGTGGGGAGAGTAGAAGATGAGGAAACAAAAGGGAACTATTCCACTTTGTTGAACATAGTCCCCAGTTTAATCCAAAGAAGGGTAGAGGTGACAGGAAGATATTTGGTAGTATTTTGCTTCTGTTTAGTGGAAAGTTATTCAAAAGAAAGTAACTAAAGAAATGTCTTTAGTCCTGACTATATAATTGTGGGTTCAACAGCTTACTCCAAGCAAAAGAAACCACAGGGTGAGGGTAGCCTGGGCTGTTTGTCAGTTTAACCACAGAGGGGCACAGCCTGTCCACACAGACATTACACAGAGTTAAAGCGTCTTCCGGAACTTCAGTTCTTTGATTATATTTACCCTCCTTCCCTCTCTCCCTCCTTCCCTCTCTCCCTTCTTTCCTTCCTTCCTTCCTTCCTTCCTTCCTTCCTTCCTTCCTTCCTCCCTCCCTCCCTTCCTTCCTTCCTTCCTTCCTCTCCCTTTCTTTTTTTCTTCCTTTCTTTCTCTCAAGAAAGTCTAAAACTAAAATAGAACGTTCATTGTAGAAAGTTTGCAAATTATATACAAGCAAAAAAAGAAAAACAAGTCATGTATAAATACCTCCCCCATGAACACTGACCAGAGATAACTGGTGACATTTTGATGTTTTTCTATCTTATCTATTTACTATTTTTCAGTATGAAATCATTGTATACATAGTCACTTAAAACACTTATTTTTTTTACTTCACAGACTGCCATGAGCATTTTCCCATGTCATTAAATTCCTTTTTATAACACTACTTTTAATAGTTACACTGCATTTCTTTATGTATTATTTCATCAATCCCCTATTGTTAGAAGTTTGGTACATATCCAGTTTTACTATAGAAAATGACACTGTACGTGAAAAATTTTTATGTAAATATTATGAACATCTTTGATTATTGAGTAGACTTTTATTAGTTAAGGACATAAAAATTTTTATAAACATGTTGCCAAATCGCCCTCCATAAAGTTTATGGCTCATGTGCTCTAACCAGCATTATGTGATCAACGGAGGGTGTATTTACCTAATATACCATTGTTAATATTGGATACAACATACAATTAATGCTTAATACAAATGCATATGAATGAATAAAATATGTATGTTCTTTGCCAATAAAAAGAAAATTATTTTTGCTGTTTTAGCTTGAATTTTTTTCATTACTCTAAACATCTTATATAGCTGTAAAATAAAATTTTTAAATAGCATATCCCTGCGGGTTGTATTTTTAAAATTTTCCTGTTTGCCTTTTTTGTGCTGATTATTTACAGATTTATAAAACATACACACACACACATATATGTAGATGTATATAACATAAATATGTATAGAGTATACATAAGGTATAATGTCTTGTGTTCCACGCATGAAAACATATTATCACTTTATCAGTTACCTTGATGTATAGACTTTATTTAAATAGTCATTTTTATCTTTTTCTTTAAAATGTTTTCTTTTGCACTTTTACTGTAACTGATTATTGCTCTGTAGAAATCTTCACTGTTAGATTTCCCATTTTTAAGTATAAATGTGATATATGAGATTTTCTATTTTTATTTTGAAGTGTTAACCATCTGTTAAATAGTTTTTTTTTTGTTGTTGTTTGTTTGTTTTAGACAGAGTCTCGCTCTGTCGCCCAGGCTGGAGTACAGTGGCTCAATCTCAGCTCACTGCAACCTCTGCTGCCCGGGTTCAAGTGAGTCTCCTGCCTCAGCCTCCTGAGTAGCTGAGATTACAGGCACCTGCCACCGCTCCCAGCTATTTTTTTTTTCTTTGTATTTTTGTATTTTTAGTAGAGAAAATTCACCATCTTAGCCAGGCTGATCTTGAACTCCTGACCTCGTGATCCACCCGCCTCGGCCTCCCAAAGTGTTGGAATTACAGGCATGAGCCACCGCTCCCGGCCCTATTTTAAAGATTTTAAGACCTAAACTGATATCTCTGTATCCTGGATCCTGTCTGAGAACTTCTAGACAAGCCTAACATGTAGCACAGAGACAGATACAGGTGAAAAGTCAAAAAATGTTTGATGATAACAATATTCTGCAACACACATTAAAAATAAAACCAGATAAGATTCCTAAATCATTAGTATCTTCTAATATTTAACATAAATAAATTAAAATTACCTATTGTAAGTCAATTATCAGACTAGATATAAAGCTGTTTTGGATTTTACTGGACAATACGTACGTCTTGAGAATTACAAGTACTTCTATTTTTCTATTATCTTTCCAGGTATCTGGGGAGAAATTAAAATTCTAAGTGTTAATGCATAGACTAATATGTTTTTGCTTTTTTTCTCTCCAAGTATGAATTCATCTTTATACTTGTCTATTTAGTTATTTATATATGTATGAATATGTCTGAGAGATAAAACATTGAAACATCTAATATTACTTAGGATAATTAAAAAGTTGATGTTTGCTTTGGTTCTTTCTCTCTTCTCCCCCTTTTCTCTTTTTCTTTCTCTCCCAGTGGGGGTTGGGTAGGGCCTATGGAAAGTCATGTAGGTAGGAGGAATAGAGGAAGGAAGGAGAAATTCAATACTTTTCCTAAGCTGAATATATTATTCCCTGGGTTGTCTGGTCACATGCAGTGATTGACATTGTGGGCAATAGCTGACAAATTAGCTTTCAGGGAAAGTTACAAAGGCTGCTTCTCAAAGTTATCTTTCTTCATGCCTCACAGAATTACACTACCATTGATAGCCTTGCAGGTCACTAAGTGAATTAAATCAGGTTAATTATTATTATTATTTTTTTTTTTTGAGACGGAGTCTCGCGCTGTGTCACCCAGGCTGGAGTGCAGTGGCGCAATCTCGGCTCACTGCAAGCTCCGCCTCCCAGGTTCAGGCCATTCTCCTGCCTCAGCCTCCGAGTAGCTGGGACTACAGGCGCCCGCCACCACGCCCGGCTAGTTTTTTGTATTTTTAGTAGAGACGGGGTTTCACCATGTTAGCCAGGATGGTCTCGATCTCCTGACCTCGTGATCCGCCCGCCTCGGCCTCCCAAAGTGCTGGGATTACAGGCTTGAGCCACCGTGCCCGGCCAAATCAGGTTAATTATTGATCATGCTATTTAAACAAATCTTTGAAACTTTGTGTATAAGAATAAAACAATACAGGATTTCTGAGACTTAAAAAAGTGAAGTTATGAATTGAAAGGGAAGTCATTGTAAAGTTTTTTTTGCAACAAGGATTGTTTGGCTTAAATGTCAACCTCAGCCAAAATTTAAAGTGGGAGACCTTATCTTTCATGATCTCTGTTCACAGGTTTCTTTTGCTCAGTCAGCCAAGGCCTTTCTATTGCCTCTAGGCTGCTGAGAGAACCATCCTCTCTCAACTTCCCTACAGAAAACTTTGAGCACAACTGACATTTTTGTAAACTGTGTCAGATAATTCAAGATTCACCCATACTTTTTTTTATTATTATTATTCCATGTCAGCCCAATCAGACAGAAGGAGGAATTTCACAAATTAATCTGAGGTATGCCTTGTCAAGTCAGGAAATTGGTATATTAGGCAACTTTCTAGGACTAGCACCATTTTAATAAAGTACTCTTAGAAAAGTGAAAGGAAATGAAATACTTTAGATGTGATTCCGAATTTTTTTTTAAATAATCACCAAAATTATATCCCCACTGTGTATAAAATGTTACCCTGGATCATATTTGTCTTTTTAAACAGTGCTGCGTCACTGGTGGCTTCTAATCTGTTTGACTCCATAATTTAAAATCTGGAAAGGGAGTTATATTTCTTTATCCAAATATTTATTTCAGAATCCTGCAAAATTACTTTCTAAATTCTAACTGAGCTTTTGAAAAAATGAACTAATTGGTGGTGAGTCAGTCCTCCCTCACTCCAGCCATATGATTTTACTGTTCCCTGCCCTGCATGCTCTCCCCGATGCACTAACGTCTTTGTGCAGGAAAAAACAAGGAATAAAAGTCTTTTCAAAAAGCGAGCATGAGTGAGCAAATTAAAGGCTGGATTATAAAACTTCCTACTCTAGCCGTGAGGTCATCAATAAAATTTACCTGGTGATCAAGTACATTTTCATACTTTTATCTTATCTTTTCTCATATTACTTTGTCTTCATTGTTTGTTCAAAACTATTAGTATTGACCTGCCACGGTGGCTCATGCATCTAGGGGATTGCTTGAGGCCAGGAGTTCCAGACCAGACTAGGTAACAAAGCGAGACCCTGTCTCTACAAAAAATTACAAAAATTATCCAGGAGTTGGTGACTTGCACCTGTAGTTCCAGCTACTCAAGAGGCTGAGGCTGGAGAATTGCTTGGGCCCGGGAAGCGGAGGCTGCAGTGAGCTGAGATCGCACCACTGTACTCCAGCAGCTTAAACAAACAAACAACAAACAAATATGTGTGTGTGTGTGTGTGTGTATGCCAGTTGAAACGTTGTAGCTCAAAATCAGGGTAAGGAATACACAAGTATTAAATTTATATTATTTCACTTAATCTACATAACAGCCATAACAATCCTATCAGTAAGTCATTGTCTGCCTTTTTAAAAATTTTTTTCATTCTAAGAAACACCCTACCAGTTAGGTTATCATCTATTGTTGGGGTTTGTTTGTTTTTTTAAATATATTCCTCCTAGAAACCCCAACAACAGCAGTGGACCATTAGATCCATGCCTGACTGGTGAGTGACCTATGGCCACTTGGGCAGAAATAAACTGAACTTTTTCTATGAAATCCAGTGGTTTATAATCAGATTACCAACTTCCTTAATAACCCAACACTTGCCTGTCTCCTGGGTAAAGTCAATCTAGAATAAAAGTGTACTCCAGCCCAGTGTTTACTTAAGTGTCTTTGGATCTAAGAATCATGAAGCCATGGTTAAGAAATTGCATCTAACAATTATGTAAAGATACAGTATCACTTGCAGGAGATAGATTGAAAATAATATGTAATAACAAGAATAAATACTTTGAAAAAGAGAGAGTCACTATTTACTGCTATCTGAAGAATATAAAATAATTAAATTCTAAAGATAATGATGACATAAGGAAATATTTTTAGGCATAAGCTTATGCAAAACAAAAAGAAACAAAAATTTCTTCAAAAATTTGACTTGGTGTAAAAAAAGTCCATGAGAAAAACAGGGATTATTGAAATTGACCAGAAATAATCTGATTCTTAAAGGCTCTAAAACATTGGAAAATAAATGGCAAAAAGTGGTAGGGCATCTGGTCAATAAGAATAGAATAAATAGGTAGAGATGCACGTTTGTGTTCAGTGTTTTGTTCAGTGTAGCTGAGACAGATGACATTGCACACAGTAGTAGCTATATAGTATAAATTATGTGGTAATAACAGATCATGATAGAGTTTGTGTTCTATGTATTTCTTGTAGAAAGTAAGGATACCAGGTGTGGTGGTTGGTGCCTGTAGTCCTAGCTACTTGGGAGGCTGAGTAAGGAGGATCTCTTGAGACTAGGAGTTTGAGGCCAGTCTGGACAACATAGAGAGGTCTCATCTCTAAAAAAAATTAAAAAAGAAAATTTTAAATATAGACGTCTAATTCACGTTCTGTTTATATCAATTTTCTAGGCCTCACTGAGTACCACTTTAGAGGCTTGCATTCTAATTAACCCTAATTCTGATTAGTTCAATGGTTTTATAACTTCGAAAATCTAAAAAGCTACTCCTTCATGCCATGGTTTCTATATTTGTCTTGCCTCCTTTGCTACAACAAATGTCTAGAATTTCTCATAAATCTTTTTCATTTGTGTTCTTACTTTTGAAGACTAATCTACTTGGAAAACAGGTGGCATAAATGATAATATTTCAAAAACCTGAATTGTGTGTTAATGCTTTTAATTTTTATGCCCAATAGACAGAATGTGCAAATTTCATCAGAGTACTTCAGCCATATAACAAAACTCACATATATGTGTGTGGAACTGGAGCATTTCATCCAATATGTGGATATATTGATCTTGGAGTCTACAAGGAGGTAAATAATGAAAAAGCATGAAAAGCATAATTTATTGTAATACATTGTTACTTAATTCTTATGACATAAAAGAGGCAGATTTGAATATAAAGACTGAAACATATATGGCCAGGCATGGAGGTGCATGCCTATAATCCCAAAACTCAGGAGGATGAAGTCAGAGGGTCCCTTGAGCCAAGGAATTCAAATCCATCCTAAGCAGCATAGTAAGATGCTGTTTTAAAACAAAACAAAACAAAAAATGAATAGTTTATGAACAATATAGTAACTCATGTTCTTAGCCATTCTATGGACTGTCGTTTTCACCATATACTTGATCTACCTAATAAAAATGTTTTTCTATTAAAAGTGGTTTTTAGCAGGATGATCAAAATTAATAGTGTAAAATGTTAAAAGCATTTGTTTTTTATGGGCTTTATGTATGTCTTTATTTTCTGTTGACTTTCCTTTTTAACTAGATATATATATAGAATGTTGCTGTTGGTAAAAATTCATTTTCCATAAGATCTTGTAGTGGAATTGTATTATATAAATAATTTCATTTTCCCATCTAATAAAGTTTACCTGTTATGTATAATAGTGGACACTAAGTAAAGAATATTTTAATAATTTTGTTAAAACTTTATAGTCATTGGCACAATGAATTTATTGTTTCAGCTGGACCAAATTGGCATAATGGAAATAAAGGATGTATTAATTAGGAGTAATGTATTCCAGATATCAATTAGAACTTTAATAAGTGAGAAACATGCATATTTTGGCAATTAAATTATTTACCAATAATTTAGTTTACTGTCCTTGTGTTATGAACTTCATGCCATCCATTTTACATGGATTATTGCTTTGGAATTTCACAACACTCTTAATAAAGCCAGTGTCATTATAATTACCAATTTACAGGTTAGTAAAAATTAAGTCTCAATGGAATAAATAATATGCTAAATCACCCAACTAATAAATGGTCTTGCAACAAATTGAATTAAGGCAGTGTAACTCTAGAGCAAGCATGAGCAACTGAGCTTTAGGATAAGTGCTCCCAGTTGTTTCTTGGTGATGTGCAGTGTCATCCTCATGTTTCTGTAAGTACAGTCATGTGCATCATAACAAAGTTTCCATCAGCAACAGGCTGCATATAATACAGTAGTCCCATGAGATTATATTACCCTATTTCTACTGTATCTTTTCTATGTTTACATATATTTAGATACACAAATGCTTACCATTGTCTTATGGTTGCCTGTAGTATTCAACAGTAACGAGCTGTACATGTTTGTAATCTAGGAGCCGTAGGCTATACCATATAGCCTAGGTGTGCAGTAGGCTATACTATCTAGGTTTGTGTAAGTGTACTCTGTGATGTTCACACAACGATGACATTGCATAACGATGTACTTCTCAGAACATATCCTGTCTTTAAGTGATGAATGACTGTACTTTTTGTGAGTAACCACACATATTTGCAGGATAATTGGCTGTGTTTTTGAAAGTAAAGTCTGGGCTTATGGAAAAGGTTTCTTTATACTAACTTAACTGATTCACACAGAAATCAAACCCACAAATGTGGATGGATAGATTTTGCTCTCTAACCAACTTGTCTAACCAGCCCAGACTCAACTGTTTGAAAATAAAGGAACCCTGACAGTTAAATTTCTGAACCACTAGGAGACTAGGAAACTTGAATCCATCATTCTTTGTTGGTGGTGTAATGCTCTCTTGTCTAGCTCTGATGCAGGGTAATATATAACGTTAGCTTGTAGCACAGGGTGTAATTATGTGATATAGCCCCACAGCTTGAGTGTGTTTTGAGGCCTAAGGATAAAGGCCAAACTCACAACCTGCTGAGGAGGGCAAATAGTGTTCTATAGCTTCTTAAAAGTCACAAATGCTGGCCGGACACAGTAGCTCACACTTTGGGAGGCCGAGGTAGGCAGATCACCAGAGGTCAGGAGTTCGAGACCAGCCTGGCCAACATGGTGAAATCCTGTCTCTACTAATAATACAAATGTAGCCAAGCGTGGTGGCACGTGCCTGTAATCCCAGCTACTCTAAAGGCTGAGGCAAGAAAATTGTTTGAACTCAGGAGGCAGAGGTTGCAGTGAGCCAAGATTGTACTACTGCACTCCAGCCTGGGTGACAGAGCAAGACTCTGTCTCCAAAAAAAAAAAAAAAAAAAAAAAAAGTCACAAGTGCTGAAAGGGAATTTAGATTTTAGATGGAGCTAATTAGTAGCTAATTAGCAGCTTGGGACTGTCAAGAAGCTCTGGGGCAGTCAAATTTACAAGTTTCATGAATAAGAGAATTATGAGTAAACAGGGGCATTGAACCTTGAGTTTTCAGCTGGTCTGGCATACAGGTAATTGTATGGAAGCCCTGCTTGAAAGTTGTTAACTTTTTAAATGAATCATTAGTCCCAATAAATCATTGTACTTCTAGAGGGAGTTTAGAAGGACCTTCCATTTTCAAATAAATAAGGCTCCTCCTAAGATGGCTGGGAAGAGGGAACAGCAATACACCAAAGGAGCAGAAGAAGGTATACTTCAGGGACTGCTATGCAGTGTGGCTGGGGCAATGGGAAGAAACAGGGAAAAGCTAAGCTGAATCCCAGATTTCTGACTTTGCCAGTGAGTTGAAGAGTGGTGTTATTTATTGAGGTGAGAGTAGTAGCAAGTTTGAGGGAAATATGGTGAGTTAGTTTTTCACATTCTGCGTTTGAGGCATATTCAGTAGGTCATGCCAAGTGGCCAACTGGAGCTGGAATTTAGGATGGAAGTCAGTGCTGCTGTCAACAACTTCTAATAGTAAGTTGAGGACAGATGGCCAGAGTTTGAAATATGGTTCCAGTCGTTTACTAACTCCATTGCTGTATGCATACTCTATAAACTTTCTACGCTTCTGCTTATTCAGTAAAATAATGATAATAGTAACTATTTCACAGAATTATTTTGAGAATAAAAATGAGAAAATGATTGTATACTATTTGGCATAGCACTTGCTTCATTCTAGTCACTTAACATTCATCCATTTCTAGATAACAGAAACACAGAAAGCTAAACAGGTGTGGATATACACAATATGTATATTTAACATATTTCTATAAAATAATATTTGCATCCCACAGTGCTGGGAAACCTTGAAAGTTGTTTAATACTTGGCTTGGTATCATTTCCTCTGGGACCTCCCCTCTGCTGCTGCAGATCTTATCTTTAAATTGCCATGATATTGACAATAATGTTGCTTAGCTGTTGTGATCGTTAAATGTTTTCTTACTATCATTCCTACCTACTTGTATCATCTTTACTTCTCTGCCCATATTTCCATCTGCGTAGCTCAGACAGGTGCATTTTGCATAATTAATCAAGAATAAGGAACTTCATAGAAGCAATCTTATAAAGTTGAAGTCTCAAAATATAGAGTGCCATTAATTCAGTCAGTTTATTTCAGGAAGCACATGGAATCATACTTTTTTTATATATATACTATTTTCTTGTATGTGTCCTTGACTGGCTCAAGGAAACTTGCTTTCTTGCTATCTTCTATTTCCAGTAGATTATAAAGGGAGACCTTGTCCTCAGCTTCCACAAATATCAATATAATGGGCTTCCATGGATCATTTAATCAAATATTGTATTCAAAAACAGAAGTCTATACAATTTTAAGAGTTTATCTAGTACCTTGGATCCACTATTACATTTTCCCAGGTATTTTTTTTTTCTTTAATACTTCCTTCTTTCCTCTTTCCCTCAGTTCCTCCCTCCCCCGCCTCCCTTCCTTCCTTTTTTTTCCAGGTTTTTACTGTAATTTTCTGGGACATCAGGATTCAGTGCACTTTTCTCTTTACAATATCCCATTACAGATTTTTGAGACAATAAATCTATTTGATCTGTGGAGAATAATGTACCCTTAATTATATTTAAATATGCTTCCGAGTCACCATCTGCAGTTGTTTTCCCCTGGCATATCTCTGACCCCATCCGCAGTTGGGAAGCATGCCCTAAATGTGTTCTCATTAAACTTTTTTTCATAGCTCAGTTCCACTATTACGACTTTTCATTAGTTGGCCTATTCTAACAAAACAAACTTGGATTTGATCATGTTGTGGTCACAGTGAGTCTACAAATTAACTTCAACACATTTTTAAATTTATGGGTTTGAAATTCTGAGACTAGATTAGTTAAGAGGATAAATTTTGGAGACAGTCATTAATTCAACCTCCGCTTTGCCTCTTACGAGCTATGTGAGAGAATAGTCAGTAACCCTTTCTATCCTCAATGCGATATTTGCAAGTCTGGAATTATTAAAGTATTATCAGCTACATTATTAGGCTGGTGGTGAGAATTCAATGAGATAAAGGGCATAAAGTTGCTGGCATTAGATTAGTACCTATTTAGGTACCCTTATTATTTGTATTAAAGTGTTTACTTAAAATTATGATCCATAAATTGTTAACCAGGCTATTTAAATTGCTATTAGTATTTAGTTTTTTTTTTGTTTTTTTTTTTTTTTTAATTAGGCAGTAGTTACTATTGGTCTTGTTGAGAAGAAAAACAAAGATCTGAAGTGCAACATAACACATAATTTTCTCTGTCTCTTTTGCTTTGTTGCTTGTGTTCTACGTAAGTTGCACTGAATGGTCCCTTTTTATTACATGTGTGCTGTGATATAACCTAATAGATACGTCACCTAGCCAGAATGTCTGAAGTGCAGGATTTCTGTAACTAGTGCATGCACAGAGTGAGTCATCATCCTTTCTGCTGGATGGTAGTGCTGTCATTGTTATGAAACACTCAATCTCATGGGGTCATATTCATTATACATTCATATTTTTTCTTGGAAAGTTCAACTTAAGATGTTATTTATTTTCCCGAATACTAAAAGTCTGCCAATGTCATTCTGTCTGTGGCCACTATTATAAAAATAGATGTTTCAGCCAAAGTAACTATGTGGTTTAATGTGTACAGTGTTTTCGTAATAGTGAAATACTACAACAGGATTTTTTTTTTACCCAGATGTATCAACAACTTGAAAATGAACTGTCTGCCTTAGAACACTTTTATGTTACTGTAATTTTAAAAACTGTTACAAGGTTTAAGTCATTTGACATAGTTGAAGATGCTTAGTTATATAAATCATAATCATTATCCTGAAAGTATGATTATTATAGCAAATCTATTTCTTAAAAGATGAAGTTGGTTTTATTAGGCTTAATAAGTTAGTCATGAAGCTCAAGAAATGTGTGTTCTTAGTGGTGATTTTGATATTGATAATGGTGGAGACTAAATGTACTGATGAGTACATTACTACTTCCATTTGAAAAACTCACTCAGTATTATCATTGCCACTTTGGGCAAAGGGAGACCAAAACATGGTTATTAAGTCTTGCCAGATATGTTTGCTAAAAAGTTAAGGAGTCCAGCATGATGCACATGCTGTATACTCAATTAATTTTATCAAATTCATGAGTTGGAATTCAGTTTGTATCTCCCACATTCTTACTGTTTGTAATATTTTAAAAAAGCTCACTGATATTAATATTTCTCATAACAGGATGTTATATTCAAACTAGACACACATAATTTGGAGTCTGGCAGACTGAAATGTCCTTTCGATCCTCAGCAGCCTTTTGCTTCAGTAATGACAGGTAAGATCAATGATAGGCAGTTCTTATCCTTAAATGGTTTTCTAAGAGTTATTTGTTGACTGAACCACATTTTCCTATTGAGTTAAAGTAATTGTTGACTAATCTACCATCAGCAATTTGTTTCCATTATTTTAGTGCCAGATTTGTCTGTACTGAGCATCCTTCTCAGTAAAGGAAGGCCACAGCAATCCATGGTGTCTGCACAGTTACTTTTTAAATGAACTTCTGATTGAATTTTTATAATGTAAAAGAACACATAATTATGTGTTCTATATTTTATATTTAGATGTCTGGGGATTTTCTTATGTTGTAATATCTCCCTATCTGACTTAGTATGGAAATTAATTTAGCAATTCCCTATGTGGGTGAATTAAATCAAATTAATCAAGCTATAGAATACAGATAATAGAATGTTATAACATCTTCTTTTGTAATTTCACTATAACCTGATTTTATCAGTGGAAATATGAAATTTCTGCTAGCGTAGCTAGTCTTCTCTCACTTTGTATACATCTTAAATTCTCTTATGAGATAGCTATCTTGTTCAAAGAAGCAGTGCTGTGTGGTCTGAAGTCTGCTCCAAGGAATGTCGGCAAGACTTCTGAATTTCAACCATTATAAGGACTCCTTTTGTCTTGGTTTGGTTCATGACTTTAGTCTCTTTCTATTTAACTTGTCTGTCAAATGTTTGAATAGACGATAAGAGTGAAGCGCCATGACATTTTAATTTTCACTTAGTGAAAACTAGTGATTTTGCTTTGAAGTGACAACATGTGTGTATTTGTGTTTTTTGAAAATTATGTGACTAATGATCAGTCATTATTCTCAGAAAATGAGATACATGGTTTGTGATTCTGATTTGTGAAGTGGAGTTGGCACACTCTTAATAAAAAGCAAAACAAAACAATAGATTGGTGGCAGTTGTTACACCCCTTATGAATCTCCAAGTAATTTTAGGTAAAAGAAAGAAGTTTGAAAGCCTGGATATTCAGATCTAATTTTTATGTTGAAATATATTTTTCCTAACAAAACATTCAAATACTTGCAATTTTATAGTTTTCAAAGTGACATTTCGCTTCGTTTGCCAAACTTTTTAATAATGTCTTTGTTGTTATTATTTTATTCTTTTTAAAAAATATGCCCACAATGAAATATTGCCATTTACCTGATACATCGTAGGGAAATACTGTAAGAGAATGGAAGCAGTACCTAATCTACATCTACTTTACATAGCTGGAGTTCTCTCTCTCTCTTTCTCTCTCTCTCTCTCTCTCTCTGTGTGTGTGTGTGTTTCTTTAGAAGTTAGCTATCTCATTCTTGAGGTTGAATTATCCCTGATCGTTCACTGAAATCTTATTTAGATGGATATAAACAGGGGCTATAGAAAGTATCTTCATGCGTTCTTATGCAAGGCAGAATTTTAAAGCTATATTTCTGAGCAAAAATAAATTTCAGTGACAACACAATGTATTTGTTCTCATATTTAGGCATTCATAAAATCTAAATGCTTTGTAGGAATTAGCCATTTTTTACATTGTTCTATTAAATGTAAAGCCAAGTGGTTGACCAACAAGTTTCTTGAAATAGTAAAGGTTTACCTCTCAAAGAGACAACATATTCTCCTGCAGGGACAGCCTTCTTCCTGCCACTCCACCCCACCCCTACCCAACATCCTGACTAACATTAGGGAACATGGATCCTTACTCCCTTCTTCTCCTTCCCTTATGTTTTTCTCACTCCCCTTCCTTCCATCTTCTTCCTCTCTCTAACCTGCCTTTTCTCTTTTCTCTTTGTCCTCCCCTTCTCCTGCCTCCACTTTTCCCCCTCTTCCTCTTACTTCCCTTCTTCCTCCTTCTCACCATCCCTTCTCTCCTCCTCCTTTTCCTTCTCCTTTCTTCTTCGTTCTTCTCTCCTTTCTCTCTCTTCTCCTTGACATTCCCCTTCTCTCTTTTCTTTCTTTCTGTCTCTGGTGAAACAGAACATGCATTTTACACAAATAACAGAACAAAGAAGTTTGGTATGCAGTAATGGCAACATCTTTCCCCTTTCAAGAATTCCTGTTTATCAGAACTATTAGAGACATGATTAGCTACAAAGAATGCAACATGTTATAATTACCAAGAATGACTTCAGTGCTGAAAGCTCCCTTTCAGCAGAGGTTAGGCAAAGAAAATTTGTGGTCATTGAGGTTGTGTCAGTTAAGTAAATACTAATTACACAATCCATTCCTCATTATGGCATTTAGCTTTTCATATTTTTTGTGTCTTATTCTAAAGAGGAACTCTTAATTATGATATTTATTTGAATTACTTGTGGGGAGAAGAGAAAGAGGAATCGCTTATTATTATTTATTGAAAAAGGAAGCTGATGCATGTGCAATTATTAATTCAGAAGAATTTGCCCTGTTTTATATTCAAGTATTCAGCATCAGCTTACCAAAGTAAATTGAGTTATCCTTTCTTCAACTGAGATAAATTTTCAAAGTCTGAATGTGAAATTTATGAAACAATACATTCTGACATTAAACAACAAACATCTTTGGTGTCATGCTGTAAAATTTGTATATGTTAAATAGCATCTACCGCTGTACTCTTAAAAGCTCTGTGTACTTTTTTCTCCCTCTCAGATGAGTACCTCTACTCTGGAACAGCCTCTGATTTCCTTGGCAAAGACACTGCATTCACTCGATCCCTTGGGCCTACTCATGACCACCACTACATCAGAACGGACATTTCAGAGCATTACTGGCTCAATGGTTAGTGATTTTTTTGTTGTTCGCTTTTGATTGTCTTGCCTTTGGTTTAAGATAGATAAGAAGTGCATTATTATTCATTCAAATGTATTTTGGAATAATTGATTTAGCTCAACATTATAAAATACATTTGAAATAATTCCTCACTAAGAAAATCTCCAAACCCTTTTGTTTATATAGTAATACATAATATTTATTGAGTGTGTGCTATTCCTCAACACTCTTCTATGCTCTAATTAATATTTTACATATTTACAATGACATCTGGGATGTATGATTATTTTATTCTTTAATACGCATAAACTGTTATACTATAAAAATACCGAAGTATGGAGAAGTAATTTGGTCAAGGTCTTACAACTTGTCAGATGCAGAGTGAGAATTCAAGCAGGCAATCTTACTCTTGCAGTCTTTGTAGAGACCAAGGCATGTACTGTCTGTTAGCCCAATGAACTGGGGTTAGATTATAATGGTAACTTCTGTTGCTTAAAAATAATATATATTTGGGTTAAGACACTTCTCTTCAAAATTTTAAGCATATTAATACTGACATATTTTTGTCTGATTACCATTTTATTTAAGAATCATACAATATTTTGAGTTTAAATTTTTTTTAAAAAACATAAGAATCTTATAAGTGAATTTATTTAATTAATCCAAGGAACACTACAAGGCATTCAACTCCACCCCACTCCCCACTACCGCCTTACAACAGATCAAATTTTATCATGATTCTCTAACATATGACTTTATTCCATTGTGTGGCAGAATGACTTAACACTATAATTTAAGCAGGCAGGCATTTTTCATTCCCATAATAAATATTGGACCTTAGTGAAGGAGGCCAGGGTAGAGATTTCCTAGGGGCTATCTCTTTATCTCTCAGTGCCTTTTAAGCAGTGACAACATAAACAAAAGGGAAAACACTTTGAAAACATTTCTTTAGTCAAAAACTCCAGATCTATTTGTTTATACAACAATGTGTTTCTCATCAGCCAAAAAAGTACCCTTAATAGGTAGTCTTAAAAGGGAAAACAAATATAGAATATCCAGGACTATGTGATTACCCATTAATTTCTTGACACACATGAAAAGCAAAGCTATCTTTTTGTGCATTGTCAGATATTTGTGGAATTATTTGGTTTGAGAGTAAGTTCTTAGATGTCACCTATAGAATAGCTTAGACACCTATTTGAGTAAAAAGATATTTTATGGCTTAAAATGAAGTATAAGATTGTATCTCTGTATTGGGATGGCAAATATCACGTTTCTCCTCATCTAAAAGACAATAGTATTTTTTCCATTACTGTAACATATTCATTAATAAGTCAGCAGCATTGTCAATACAATAAATGTAGGAAATATGCATTCAACTCTTATTTGCCTAGATATGCTATTTTTAGTACTGTATGAAGAAGATTAGAGATTAGGAAGCCTTTGAATTGGTTTAACAATTTGCTTAATAAATAACTTCTGAGACCCTATTGGGTGCTACTCTACCCTTGTGGCCTGCATAGATAGATAGGGGAGGGTCACTGACCTCACAGATGATGAATGCCTTGCTCAGCCTGAAGCATAAAGCGAGAGTGGCAGACAAGGCTACAAAGCTGTAAATATTATCTTGAAATCATGATGGCTTACTTTTTAATCAAGGAGTCAGAACTTTGTTTTTCTAAAGGTAACTTACAAAAACAATAGCATGTTTTACAATAGCATGAATGGAAGACTGAAGAAGGATGAGGACAGAGAGACAAGAGGCCATTGCATGAAACTAGGGAAATGAGAAAGGGACAGCAACAAAGGTAGTGGAAGTGGGATGGGCATGAGAATATACTGCAAAGAATATTTGAGAGAGAATACACTGGCTTGTAAATAGAAGAATCCAAGGACACGAGGCAGGACTCAAGAGATTTGGATGCTGGGAAAATTTGCAATTAAAGAAGCCAGTAGAATGGAAGAAATTGAAGGTAGGAGAAAAGACAAATGGTAGAGGAAGTCTCAGTTGACCAAATTCAAGTAAATAATTATGATGCAGAAAAACTGACTTTTATGATTCTAGGAGATTCAAGGCAGACTGCTTAGCAGTTAAAAGTAAGGGTGATCATATGACCTACTTTGCCCAGGACATTTTCAGTTTGCTTCTGTTCTTTTACTCTTAAAAGTATCCCAGTTTAGACCAAAATTATAGCTTTGTTTCCGTGGAATTTATTTATTTGTGCTTAATTCCTGAATGGTGACTTTGATCAAACTTTAATGTCCATTCAAATTATTTGTCTGTAAATATGGAATCTATTAACAACAGAATCTATTCACAGGGTATTATAAGGATTAAATTAAATCATATTGGGAAGTCTATTAGAAGACAATTTTAAGAGCTGAATTAATGTCAATGTCATCGTGATCATTATTATTCCTGAAGGCAGCAGTGGGAGGTAGAAGTGGGGCTAAAACCTGAATTCCGTGTGATTCTCTACCATCTCTTTAGCATTTTGTATTATTGACCGTCTTTTCATTCTCTCCCTCTACACCTCATAATTCTGTGAGCTCATCCATCCGAATAGTTTCCACTGTTTCCTGTGTTCCAGTGTTTCCTAAAATTGTATTTCCAACCTTTTCCTGTAACTAAGTGGCCTTAAAAATAATTTATTTGGATGACTTCCATTTTCATTCTAGATTAAAAGAAAAAAGATTATTGTTTTATCTAAAAATCAAGATATGTAAGCCTTAGTTTTGACTGTGCTGTTAAATTGTTTTAAGGTTTTTACAAGTGGTTTAATGACCCTTTGTTTTAATTGGATCTAACGTCTAAAATCTTGTGAATGTTATAGATCTTGCTTCTTCTTTCAAATCTGTCCTTCAATATCCATTTCCTAATTTTTATCTATTTTAACTTTCTTAACTTCATCCACCCAGTTACCTTGGAGCTATCTTTGATTCCTTCCTCTTCTTCCTCTCCTTTATCTAATCTATTGCTAAGAGCTTTTACTTCCTTGAAAATATCTGCTGACTTTGTTATTTACTATTTTCCTATAGGGCTTCATTACTTCATCTCTGCTTTATTACCACCATTTTATTGTTTACTAACAGCTCTCCCCATTTCTCTTTTCCCATTCAAATTTATTTTATATAATATCCATGCTAGTCCTATCTTTGGCACATTTAAAGTGCTATTTTATTTGACTGTTATAATCTTGAGAGAATTACTATTTGCACTGTTTTACATTTGGTGATATATTAGATGTCAGATAATAGTTCATAGTTAAACAGCTAGTAGAGGTGAGATTGAAGCTCGAATATGTGTATCTAGCCCCCGACATTGTATCATTTCCGTTGTATGATACAGTTCATCAGCTCAAAATCCGCTCTTTTGATGGCATATCCCCAGCTCTTTGCAGCCTCACTACAAACTGGGCCATATGTACATGCCATGTAGGGCAACAGCAAACCAAGGATGTGGGTCTGGTAGCAGGAATTAGGACAGATAGAGAAAATGGAGTTCAGCAAGCAATGAGGGAGACCTACGCAGTCTGGCTGGAGCCAGGGAAAGCAGGGAAAGTGCAAGCAGCCAGTCAGATGTTTGCTGAGGGAAAGGCAGGCCAGAGCTAGAAGACCACAATGCTTCAGGAGACTCAGTCATTCAGGAGTTCCCCAGTCCACAGAAACTAGGGCAGAGTAAGGGGAGAAATTATAGAAATGATGATATTCTTATAATGAAGAGGGATCTGATGGACTTAGACAAAATATTGGCTTGCTAAGAGGATGTTTCTGTCCTTTATGAGAAATGGCCATTTTCCAGATACAGTCAGCCTAAGGTCCAAAGTCAATGGGGTCATCTGTCTGGAGTCAGGAGTGGGAGGGGAGAGAATACAGACGAACTGCGACAACTGAATATTTAACTGTTAAGATGCAGTTTCTAAAGAATTATCATTTTTAATATGATGCTACATGAATCTTTTATAAATCCATTTTTATCACTGAAGCACTTAGGGAGTTTAAAATTCTTGATACATGTGTGCATGCCGTATTGTGTTCTGTGCCCCACTTGGCATTAACCAGAGTGAGATCAGCTAACCACTTAACAGTATAAGGATCCTTCTCAGAATTATTCTAGGACTGTTTAATCCAGTTTCAAGATTTAAGAAGTAGGAATCCTGATTCCTTCCTTAAGATACTAATCCATCTAGCAAATACCTTACAAGGAGGATACAAAATGGCAAAGATGAAATTTTTTCATCTTTGAGGCAGTTTTCATTTGAAGTTGTAAAAAGTGTTTTTTACAGTACTTTTATGGGCATTTCTAAATGAAGACTGATGGTTCCACACATTGATTTATCAACTTAATCTTAAAACATATAGGAAATAGGAGTATAGATGCAAACTAGGGTGTTTACTCAAATGCAGTTGAGCTTTTGTTACAATTTTAGGATAAAACTAAGAAGTGTGACCACTTGGAAGATGAAAGCGAGCAATAACGCCTCAGATGCAAGCAGATGTTTTTGTTTTCTTTCTTGGAATAGATGAGAACTTTTGTTTTAAAGTTTCATTTTTAACATATGGAGACAGTTTTCATTTGAAGTTTCTCTTGGGGTGATCTGTTGTCTGTAAACTCTCCTTCCACATGAAAGGAGAACATTAAAAAATAGTAATAGGAAAATGAGACTATAAGAAGTAGTAAAAGGAAGTTAGGAACTTACTGTCTGTTCAATAATGCTAGTGTGCTCATCTGGGTGAAAAGAGGTTTATAGGGAGAAAGGGAAGTAGTGTGTGCTGCAGGCCACATGAGTTTATGCCATTTTCTTTTGGCAGTGCCTCTTGGTGTCATGCTAGAAGTTCATCTGAAAATGCATGATTTCAAACTGCATTCCTTTTGGGGCATGTACTTAAATGCCAAATGGAGAAGATGTGCTATAATAAAGCCCAGGTGCCTAATGGTATAATTTTAAATTGTTGAATTCATCAAGTATGCACTGATTAAATGATACCTCTTTTTATCCAAATTTGGCAACAAATCAGGAAGAGCTTCTGTCATAAAATACTAACATCAGAGTTCTAAGACTGGACCTCAACAGAATCTACAAGAAAGGAATTCTGTTCTTGCAACTTGTATTTATTTTTAACTCTCAAGTATGCTTCCTGTTTAAATCACAGAATAAAGCACTATTTGATCCTAACTCTTTTTCTTATAATTAAATTTCTTTATACAATAAACATTTAGCTTTAACACCTCCAGTATTCCCCTCTAAAACATTTTTCACAGTGCTGGCAAGAGAACCAATATTTAAAAGAGAGTTCAATAAAATCAATAATGACTGAATAAACAAATAAGACTATCTATGGTATACATTAGTTGAACGGTAAAATCAATATCGCTTGGAAAATTATCCATGTTCTTTCCTTCTCCCACCTCATTGATGTCATACTGAAATTTCCGAAACATAGACTGGTGTCATAGTCTACCTATTGGCCATTTCAAATAGCCATACCTGTCAACACTGGATGATTTTTTTCATATCCTAAATGGATTGTCCTATGCATTTCTACAACATGACAATGAATTGCCATATTTATTTATACTCCTTTTAGACATCTTTTATCTTTCTATTCTATTATTCTGCTCTTTTTCTTTTAATTGAACTGTGAAAATAAGTGAACAGAAATCAGTTCATGGAACCTCTTCTCCCATTTGAGTGACTGAGGAAAGCTTTATAAGCGACTCTCTCCTTCATATTGGTATCCCTTTTAACTGTTATGTTTCCCTGTTTCAAATCACTGAGTTCTAATTTTTTTTTTCTCTCTAGAGAGGAGATTCTATACACTTTGTACCTTTATGTTATTTTTTAAATTATAAATTCAATTCAATCATTTTGTAGGTTTGACAGGACACTAAAATTTCAAGGGCCATCATGCTGCATGTGTAATTTCTATATTAATTATATGTAAGTGCCACGATAAATTCTACTAATGTTAATACCAATTTTAATCCCACATATTTGTGAAGATAAGGAAAGCCAATCATTTCCTATAATTTCTGCATAGTTTCAGTTTTATATGTTTTTCCCATTTATATTACTTAAGAATTTATTATTAAGTCACCATACCGCCCTGTCCATCCATACAACTGTATTACTGACCTTGAGTTAATGAGTCTAAATGTATCTTTTTCCCACTCCATGTATACATAGGGTTTTATTTTTGCATTTGCATATGTTTGAAATACACATGGCAGTCCAGCTAGATAATTCCATCCAGTTTGGCAGCACTGGATTTAAACATCTGTAAATTCAAAAAGTTCTGTAGATTCTTATTCATCCCTGGTCTGTGTTTGTGGTTGGTTGTTTTTCTCTGTTCATTGTTGTAATATCATTTCAAGTCAATGGGAAAATCATGGCTAGGCATTCTCCTTAGACATGTCTTGACCATTTGTCAATATTTCCTTAATCCAGATTATACTTGGTTTGATATAGAGTGTCAGTTGTTATTAATTCTTGTATTAATTCAATAGTTTTATTTCTTTGCACTAAGTTCCTTGAATATAATAAATACATTATTTCTCTGTTTTCTTAAATTTCAGAAACCCGAATCTCACATTTATAGAACAATTTGATCCCACAAAGAGTTCATTTTTTTTTTCTTTTGAGACAGTCTCGCTCTGTCACCCAGGCTGGAGTGTAGTGGTGCGATCTCGGCTCACTGCAAGCTCCGCCTCCCGGGTTCACGCCATTTTCCTGCCTCAGCCTCCTGAGTAGCTGGGACTACAGGTACCCACCACCAGACCTGGCTAATTTTTCGTATTTTCAGTAGAGACGGGGTTTCACCATGTTAGCCAGGATGGTATCGATCTCCTGACCTGGTGATCTGCCGGCCTTGGCCTCCCAAAGTGCTGGGATTACAGGTGTGAGCCACACCAAGAGTTGCTTTTTAAAAGAAAACATATTTAAATAAAAAATCTGAAGTACTGGTTTGAGATTTAAAAAAAAAAAAAACTTTTACTTTGCTCAGTGATTAAAACCAAGTGTTTCTGATTTACTAATAATCTGAAAGAGGGCCGGGGCGGGGGTAGGGGGGGATGTTGAATGGAATTGTTAATGGACCTTGACAATTTGAGATTAGTTAGAAAAAAAATGAATATTTTATGTGGTTTTCTAAAGTTTTATTTTTATATGTTTTTGAAAAACCATACCAAAGTGAGGTTATCAAGAATATAAAAAGTCCATTGAAGTTCTAAATTACCAACAAAACAAACAAAACAAAACAGGAAAATAATATAGAATAAGGAGAAGAAAGTTCATGAATGTATTTCCCTCCTCTGTTTTCCTTTCAAAGCTTTGCATTAAAGCAAAGAAGAGATTGGATGGGAGACACACGGCCAACCCAGAGAGGCTGAGACTTTTTGTTGTTATTGTTGTTGTTTTGTTTTGTTTTGTTTTGTTTGAGACGTAGTCTCTCTCTCTGTTGCCCAGGCTGGAGTGACCTGGTGTGATCTCGGCTCCCTGCAACCTGTGCTTTCCGGGTTCAAGGGATTCTCGTGCCTTAGCCTCCCAAGTAGCTGGGATTACAGATGTGCACAACCATGCCCGGCTAATTTTTGTATTTTTAGTAGACAGGGTTTCACCATATTGGCCAGGCTGGTCTCAAACTACTGACCTCAAGTGATCCACCCACCTCAGCCTCCCCAAAGTGCTGGGATTATAAGCATGAGCCACCACACCCAACCCCAACATTAACTTTTGTCTATTGAAAAAAGCTACTGTGAAGCTTTCTTTATTGGGATATTGGCCAATTACTGTGCATTTGCAGGAGAGTGATTTTCATAACACATGGGGCACACAGCAATCAGAGCTCTAGGCAAAACTCTAGAAAAGGCAATATTGATCTTTTTCACCCCCCGCCAATTTATTTTTCTTTTAAACCTTTTTGGCTTCTCTTCTCTCTTGCTTTTACTTCTTAAAAAATCAGTGCTCTGTGCTTCTTTCCAGGTGCCACACATTTCCTACTTAAAGTCTTTCCTTCATTTCTCAATAACCATACTGTCTGTCTTCTTTGCTTTAATCCAATTATTTCTGAACTAATAATGTCCTATTACACATCTGTTACCTGGTTAATTCACAGTTATTTAAAACCAAGACTTAAAATGCCCAATAACTCTTAAACAAGGATTTAGAAACCCAAATAGATTTGTCACTGATACAGTGAAAAGAGGTTTATCATATTGCAAACATTTTTACACTGTACATATATTATGGCTATCTTTCCAGGTCAGTACATACAGATCTAGTAAATTTTTAATAATGACATATTGTTTTTACAAGTACATGGATGTACTAAATTTTCTATTAACCCCTCTGTATTGTCATCATAATGATAATGCTTATCAGCCCCATAACTATCTTAATAATAAATCACATTTATTAAACACTTATTGTAAAATCAGCCTTTGCCTGATGCTAAATGCTATACATATATATATATATATATATGCTGTATATATATATGCTATATACATTTCAGTATGACAGCAATGAGGTGGGAGGAGGAAAAAGCATGGATATTTTTTGAAGTGCTATTTATTTTACCTTTTAACTAATATATACCATAAATAGCCTTATTCTGTTTTTTCAGTCATTGTTGATTTTATAGAACTCTGGTAAACATTGGCTTTTGTATTGTAAAAAATTGTTTTGGGGGGAATACTGGAGGTGTTAAAGCTAAATGTTTGTTGTATAAAGCTATATATATAAATGCTATATATTTATTTATATAGAGATATAAATAATAGATATATTATATATAAATGCTATATATAAAATGCTATATATATGCTATATATATTAAATGCTATATATAAATGCTATATATAGCATATATACACATATAAAAAGGAATTTAATGCTTATATAGATGCTTTATGTATATAAATGCTATATATACACACATATAAATTCACTTGGTAATAATATAAATTATCTTATTAGGTAGATGACATTGGTAGTCTTATATTACATATGAGTAAATTGAGTCATTGAAAAGATAAATAATGTGTCAAAAGTCACCACTCCAGTAAGTGGCAGAGAAAAGATATGCACTCAGAAAGTTTATCTAGAGCCTATACTGCTATATTGAACTTGAACCAAACACTATTGGTTGTTTCCATTTTTATACCCCTAGGGCAATTACACAAAATTCATCAAAGTATTCATACATCACAATATGTCAAAATCAGTGCTAGATATTTACTATTTCCTAAGCCTTTTATGAAAGACATGGTGGTTACTTGAGCTTCCCACAGTCGCAGCTGCTGCATGTGTTACCCTAGCCTGGACTTGCTTCTGACTTCACCTCCTCCTTCCTTTGCCCTCCACCTTCCAGCTCAGGGATCGCTTCCCTCAGGGCTGTGTTCTCTGAGTAGAATGTGGTAGATGGTGGATCATAAAAGTAAATACCCTTCTGGGGTACAGAAAAAGTTAAGAGAGGATTAACCTGAACTAATCATTCAATGTGTCCCCTGGCACCTAGCTAACCCTGGCTCCAGACTGAACCCCTAACACTGACCACAGACTGGGCCCTCTAATCTTGGCCACCATATGATTGTTATTTGTGGCCGGACACTAAGTAAGAAGATTTCTTAGGGTGTGTTTTTTTTATTGTATTTTGGGTTCTGGGGTACATGTGATGAACATGCAGGTTTGTTGCATAGGTATATATGTGCCGTGGTGGTTTGCTGCACTCATCAACCTATCATCTATATTGGGTATTTCTCGTGATGCTATCCCTCCCCTAGTCCCCCACCCCTAGACGGGCCCTGGTGTGTGATGTTCCCCTCCCTGTGTCCGTGTGTTCTCATTGTTCGGCTCCCACCTGTGGGTGGGAGAGTGCGGTGTTTGGTTTTCTGTTCTTGTGTTGGTTTGCTGAGAGTGATGGTTTCCAGCTTCATTCCTGTCCCTGCAAAGGACATGGAACAGCCCTTCATGCTAAAAGCTCTCAATAAACTAGGTATTGATGAAATGTATCTCAAAATAATAAGAGCTATTTATGACAAACCCACAGCCAATATCATACTGAATGGGCAAAACCCGGAAGCATTCTCTTTGAAAACCAGCATAAGACAAGGATGCCCTCTCTCACCACTCCTATTCAACATAGTATTGGAAGTTCTGGCCACGGCAATCAGCAAAAGAAAGAAATAAAGGGTACTCAATTAGGAAAAGAAGATTTAAAAAACAAAAGTTATTGCCTCAGAGAAATCTTATCATGCCCCACCAATAGAGACATAATTCAAAGGACACATCCTATCTAACTGATTATAAACTCAACAGTATATACTTTTACCAACTGTAATTTATAATCCATCAGTAAAAGATAGGAGGATGAGAGGCAGAGAGGGGCAGCAACAGAATCTCTTATGTAGGTGAACAAATAAATTGAAATAAACAGAGCCTACTCCACCTGGACCTCAGAACCTCATGGTCAACAATATCAACGTGCTTTTTATTATGTTTGCTAACATAACCCTGCCTCTACTCATGATGAGAAAAGAGGAACTGAGCCATGATGCCAGAATATTCATGAAACTAAATATTTATAAGCAGAACAGACAATAAATGTTTGAGAACAGTAACCTTACAAGCACTCAAATATGAAATATGCAACCTCTGCCCTTTGTTGTAGCTTTCAGTTGTGAAGAATAGTTTTAAAAATAAAATTTAGTCTCCTAATGAAAAAAAGAAAAAGAAAGACATGGTGATTAAAAACTTCATTATATAGAAAGAGAATATAAAATCATAGTATCTCCGTATCTGAAAAGATCTACAAGTAATTTAATCTAGTCATGTTCTCACCTGTTCTCTGGAATTCCTGGAGAACTTGTTCAGTACCTCTATGCTGATACATATTTATACATTGTGTCATGTTCATTTATATACAACATCTCATTTTCCACATCCTGCCCATAGTTCATTTTTTTAAAATCCTACTGCTAATTGCTTTTACATGGAAATATCACCATACTATGATGACTGGATTGTTTCAGCATCTTAATTTATAGCTTCTTTTCTTTCAAACAGGAGCAAAATTTATTGGAACTTTCCCCATACCAGACACCTACAATCCAGATGACGATAAAATATATTTCTTCTTTCGTGAATCATCTCAAGAAGGCAGTACCTCCGATAAAACCATTCTTTCTCGAGTTGGAAGAGTTTGTAAGGCAAGATATATTTATATGTTTTACTTAAAGCATATATATATGTGTGTATGTGTATATACACATATATACACATAATATATTACATACATATATACATGCATATATACGTTATATATACATACATATATACATAGTATATATACATAATATATTACTTAAAGCATATATATATATATATATATATATATATAATGGAAAAAAATGCAAGGTTTAAGTCAAAGTTAATGCCCATTATTCATAAATGGTATGATTCATACTACCCTAGCTGTGTAATTTTTGAGATCCAAATGTTAAAAAAGAAAAGAAAGGAAAGAAAAAGAAAAGAATTCACATTTTTCAAACATTACAGTTTGTTTTCCAACAGTGCCTGAACTGTTGCCCTGGTATGAGTTACATATCTTTGGCAGCTTATTTCTTTTATTGAAGGGCTATTCCTTTGCCAGTGATTGCTATTCCCAGTAACATCATTGCATTGTCCTGATTCTCCTGATCCTGGAGCTTAAAATGTTTTTATATAATGTTAAATAATCTAAATGAAAGTAACTTAATGTAATCCCTAGAATAATTTAAGTATCATCAGATGTATATTCTATATTTTTATCATCATGCACATCATATATGTAAAATTACATATCATTACATGTATCAAATAAGCTGACATTTTGTTATATTATTACTCTATTAAATATTTTCTAGACCTGTAATCTAGATTAGGTTCTGAGAGAAAATGAAGCAAAGAGGAAAAAACAAATAACCACAAGGAAAAATATTTATTTTGAAGAAAACTGCAATGAGTTTTTAATCTTGCTATTTTATGTAAATTATAGATAAGTACAGATACTCTATGAGAAGCTTCTATTTTTGATTGAATACAAGCTTTATGGAATAATAATGCTACTATAATCATACTTTGACTTCAGTATATTATTTTTCTGCTTAGATTTGTCTCCACTGAAATAACTTTTCTTAAATATACACCTTTAGCATCAACTCAGTTATTAAGGGGAAGAGCTGTTAATAAATACTCTCAGCGGGAAGCTTTATTTGGTCTTGTACAAACTTCTCATTTTCTTCCATCTGAACCTATCACGTTTTTGTTTCAGTCTGTACCCTCAGGCTTCTGAACACTTTCAGGGACAGAAATACAAACCATCATTGCACTTAAAAGTGCTAATGAAAACATGGCTTTTGAATGAGGCCAACTTGTGAGCCCAGATCATTCTTTACCTAGTGTCCTGGCCAATAATGCTGTCTCCCACTGATCCCCTCACCCCCAGGGGACAGATTCTCCAAAAAAGCATTCTCATTCTTTCAGACTCTAAGAATTCACAGTAATTTCTCTTGAAGCCTTTTGCCTAGAGATGAATGCCTGTTGTTTGGAGTAGTCCTAGTGTGTTAGTGTATTGAAGCATGCCTTATAGCAACAGTATCCTGATCCTGAAAAGCTGTGTTGTGGATTGACATTATTTGTATAAATGAGCTCTGTTAAATAAAGAATAAGGGATTTACAATCAATTAAATGAACTTCAAGAGTCACTTTCTGATGAACATACATAGCAAGTAAGTATATATTTTGTGCACCAGTTCAATGCTTATTTCTTGATAAATATAATCCATTTAACAGAAATGTATTTATAACAAAGTAATGTCTTACCCTAGTATAAATATACTGAAAGTTAATCTCAGAGGTGGAGAAATATATTAAAGAAAAATGTAGTTGCCCCATGTATAAATTCCTATATTAAAATTATAACCTATTCTCTAAACATCAACATGTAATATTTTATTTATATTATGAAAAAAACACCTAGAGAACTGGAAAGGCAGAGAAAATTGTCGTAAATGAGTTTTCCAATCACACACACACACACAAAACCTCTGAGGCCACACAGCAAGATTCTGTCATGCTATTGTTCTTGGTTAAAAAGCTAACAAATTGTGAGATCAAAGAAGAATATATAATGGATGAATTTACTTTTAAAAAAATAGAGGTTCTTCATTAATTAGTGTATCTCTACTCAATCACTTTTTTAAATGCGCACGTCGTCAGAATTTCTCGCTGTACATATAATCCATTGGTCAAATGTCTACAATGTTTTGCTTCTAAATGCTTTCCTTGCAGTTTCTTAGTTGCATCAAATGCTGCCCATGTTTCTAACTTAATAATCTAAGATTAAGTTGTGTCAAAAAGTGAACACTTTCAAGTGGAGATTTCACTGACAACATGAGAAATGACTGAAAATCTTTGTTTAAAATATGACAAGATGTCCTACAAAACTATAACAATTTTAGCAATAGTTTAAAAAGACCTCAGCATCATTGTTGCTGTGGTATCTTATTTTCACATAAAAAAGATTATTTTGACATTATTTGAAACTTATTATTCCTTTCTGTTGTTTCTTACCCCCAACGTCATTATAATATTGTTTTTTCTTTTGACAAATAATAACAGAATGCACCTCTATGCTGTGAAACAAAATTGAGTTCAATAGATACAAGTAAAGATCTAAGAAGGAACAAATCACGTTAGAGGAAACTAAGAGTAAACTCTGTATGCTTCACTGAATTGACAAAGATTTTTTAGTAACATGATAGTCCTTTATTCTATTTGTTCCATCAGCATATTCCCACAGAACATATTTGGAAATACTCAGGTTTTGTTGTTCTTGCTGTTATAGTTGTTCATTTGTTTTCATGTTTCACTGAATACGTTAGCACAGTAAAGAACTGCTGACAATTTAAGAGCTCCCTTCATCTTCAGCTACTAACTGAAAAACAATTGTTTTATTGACTTGTAAAACTCGTTTTATTGACCTGTCAAAGATATTATTATTAGACTAAGTAGTAAACTGTGATTGGTGGGGAAAAGGCTTTGGCAATAGAGAAACATTATATAAAAATGGGTAAAGGATTATTCGCAGAACAAGGGTAAATCTTCTCAATTTTATAACTCTTTTGTTTATTATTTTATCATCTCATTTTTCAACAACAGCAAGAAAATATGAAATAATTTCAGTGCAAAATGCACTCTACTAGACAATTAGTGTAAATAATCAACCACTGTCCCTTTTCTTTCAAAGTTTATAGTGGGGGCAATAGACATATCAACAAATAATCATAATGTGATGTGATAGAGTTACGAGCTGAGAACTCAAGGATTTGGTGAAGCCCAAGAACGAAGGAAGTGGTGCTTTAGTTGAGTTCTATGAGGAAGTGGAACAACACTAAGGAGTGGAGGCCAGGCATTTGAGGCAGCATGGTGACAGTTTTTTTTTTTTGTTTTTTTTGTTTTTGGTTTTGTTTTGGTTCTATTTTTTGTTTATGGAACAGTGAAATCTTGTTGTAATTGGAATTCAAGGGATGTGTCTGGGGAGCAATGACTTTTGAGATTAGAGTGGTAAATTAGTTGATAAGAAGTCTTGTTTCCATGTTAGTGAGTGTGAACTCTATCCTGTAGTCAATGAGGGATTATAAAATGTTTAAAGCAGAGAAGTGACAAGATAGGTAAATACAGTTAGCAGCAATTTAAAGAATGTATCTGGATCGAGAAATATTTGTGACTGGGAGAATCTGTTAGGTTGTTCCCTAAAGACAACAGGAACAAAGAGATAAGCACTAAGAGTAAGTTCAAGAGATAGTTCAGGTAGAAAGTATATGTAGATTTCTATAAAGTCCTCACTTTATTATTGCTCTTTTATTATTTGCCTGGTATGCATAGGGCTGACCAATAGAGCATTCTGGTAATGATGGTACTGTTCTACACCTGCACTATCCAATAGCCATGCCATGTAGATGTTAGTCTTCAAATATGACTGGCATGACTCATGAGCTAAATTTTTTAATGCATTTTAATTCTCTTTCTCCCATCACAGAGATTTTGATAGCCACCTTGTAGACAAGTACCCTTTTATTCTTCATAATTGTGATTCCTAGAAGATACAGTATGGACCAGGAACATGTACACAGATACATATTTTGATATGAGACAGTAAATAACAAAAAAAAATTATGAGCACAGATTTTTATATTTGGACATGAAGAACTTGATGTGGTTCTGAGATATGGGGACTCAATAGCCAGTTGAAAATATAACCTGAGGCTCAGTAGTCTCTGGACTAATAAATTTGAAAATTACCAGTATACTGGCAGATCTTGAAGTTATGGAAGTGCCTGACATTGCTCAGACAGATTTGTAGTGCAAGATCAAAGGGCAAGCATAGAATCCAAAGGGACAATGACATTTAAGAAATAGAAGAGAAAAATGTCTGCAAAGGCAATTTGCAGAGTGGAATGGTGTCATTGCTGAGTGGAAAAACTGGAGAATAGTGTTGTCACAAGTCAGGGGAAAAGACTGCTTCAAGAAGAAAGCAGCTATCAAAAATGTCGCTTATCAAAAACAGGTCAAGTAAGATTACGATTAAAGACTAGGTGTTAGATTTGGCAGTAAAGATGTCATCAATGACCTTTGCCTGGAGTATATGAATGTTCAACTTAAAATCAGATCTAGGTTTACATTTTGCTCTACTTCTCATTCTCTCAGTTTCTTAACCTAAACAATTGAGGACACCAGGGACCTATTGCTTCCATGACTGTTTTACCAAACAAATGTAAGGCTTTAATGAGATCATATGAATTTGGATGTGACAGAAACTGAGGAAGTTACCAAAAACAAGGGTAACTTAGATATCTAAGTTTACAAGCATGCAACAATTTACTATAAGAGATTGATGAATAAATAATGTAAATATCTGGTCACACTACAGTGAATTTAATCCCAACAATCACACATATGCACACGTTCATGTGCACGTGCATGCACACACACACACACACACATCATACATACATTTGGAGCCATATCAGTGTACCTGTCCTTAGGAGTGGAAGAAGTTGGTGTTCATGGTAGTGGTGTGTGTATTTTGCGGTGTTAGGGGCAGGTTAGTTACCAAAGATAAGATACGTCATTTTATTAGTTTTAAAGGCTGGAGTTATCATTATTATTTTTCTTTATCTTTAAGAGAATTTGTGCTTTGAAGATTGATCTTATTTCTGAACACAGTCAAAGTAATTTGGAGCTGTATTTGGACAAAGTTGCATAAATTATCTGAACAATGCAAATTTTGGTCAAGGGTTATCAATGAAGAGAGACACAATAAATAAACTGATTTAAAAGATAATTTTACTTGGCAATATTGATCAATGAGAGCCTAAGGAGAATAAGTACCTTCATCCACAGAGTATCTTTTAAACTTAATATGTTTATAATTGTACATGGTAGAGCACATTTTCTAATGAATTATTTTTAGTAGTGTTCCCACTTTCCAGTCAAACTACTTACTCTATTTTTCCAATAAATTGTTTAACCTTGAAGGATTTCTAAAGTCCTTGTCAAGCTCTACAATTCTTTCATTTTGTGAAGCAGTCAATATTTTGAAGCACAAAATGGTGCAACTTACACCCCAAAGAACTGCTCTCGTAGATGGTAAATAACACAGATCTTTGTGATGGGGTATTAAATGCTAATTGAATGAACAGCCAAAACCAAATGAAATAAACCCATGAAAAGATTTGTGTCTATTTACTTTGCAAGTTAGTACTTTCAAAATACCATTATTTATGTCTGTGTGATGTTTATTACTCTGTGTGTGTGTGTGTGTGTGTGTGTGTGTTTCCCTTCATGCCCCACCTTTTAAGCCAATGGGTGGAAATACTAGTTTCTTCAGTGAGACTTGCTTTCAATTTTTCACCTCAACGCTGTTTTGCATTATTTTTTAATTCTATTCATTTTTGGAAGAGCTCTCCATTATACTTACGGGAGTCTACTCCAGATCCCAGCTGTAGTTTATGCCAATTCTCTTTTTTGTTTTTCAGTATTTCCTTTCCCCATGCCAGGAATTCAGTTTGGATGGCCCTTTCACATAACTTGCCTGGGGGTCTCATTAATAGCCCTTTGCTTCAATTCCACTTGCATTGTCTATTTTGATATATGGTCCTATTTGGACAATTACTGCCTTTGAAGATTTGTGTTTTTAGGCCGATGACACTTTCCGTATTTATTGATCTCTGTTGAGCTGTGGTTTTTGTGCTTACTTTCAGCATGTCACTTACAACCTAAATGAGAGATTTAGTGCCCACGAGTTACAGATGTGCTTTTGCTTCACTTCCATCTGTTTTCCTGTCTGAGAAATTCCTAGGAAAGGGTTTATACTGTTTGCTACAGCTTTTTTTTTTTTTTTTTTAATTGAATCAACTCTGATTCTACCTGAAAAGGACTGCTTCACATGCCTAGATTTACCTAATTGAATGTGCTAAATCTTAGAAACTGAGTTGTTTAGGATAGTGTATTACACCAGTCCTGTATTTCCAATAATTTTTATGAGTTTCTGAAGTAGTTAGAAAAACATGCTCTCCATTTCTGTTTGCTTAGTCATTAACAGCAAATCACAAACAGTCGTCTCTAAATACGAAGTGTTTTTTTCAGAAAAAAAAATTGCCTTGAAAGCCTCTATAGAATTTATCCATTAAAACTTAGTGTGTTTAATACCTGCCACAAAATGTTTTTTTGTTTGTTTTTTGTTTTTTTTCTTGTCTATCCTTTTCCTTAGATGTTTGAGTTTGTATATTTTTATTTCCTCTAAGGTATTTCAAGATTATTAGTAGGTGAGGTAAAAGACTCTATGTTATTATATGTCAAGAATTTTGGAGGGCTTCCTAAGTCTCAGAAATGGGACAAAAACCTTTGAAAATAGTAAAGGGCAAGTGCCAATAGATCTTCCTCTAGTCAAGAGAAATGGTATCCATAAATTTCTCTTTATATTTAAAAATGCTTATAATTTCAGTTGCCAAAGAAAATAAGTGAAGAGATATTTGTTTCTACATGTTATATTTCTACATGTTCTATGTTACATAGTTGTTTCTACATTTGTTTCTACAACTTAACTTACCTGAGTTGGTGGCCAAATATGGTTAGGTAAAAACTCACAACCTTATTTTTAAAATTCATATTATTATTTTTGCCTTTACTTTTTAGTGGTCAGACCCTTTTTTTTTAATCTCAATGAACCAGGTACATGAAACATAGTTACAGCATTGCAACTATTGCAAAAGAAGACCCACAGGCTAAAAAGTGAATTTCAACATAGTTTGTTTCATTTGATTTAATGAGCATAACTTCACTATCTTCCATTAGTTCACTTAATGTATTGAAATATACTCATTTAAGATCTTCTTCACAATATAGTAATATAGGTCAATATATGGCATACACTTCTAATGAGTGTCCTTAGGGCTTATGCCAGGTTTCACTTTTTGTTTCTACCATGTCATGGTCATAGTTTCAACCTTCTGAATAGGCCACCCTGAGTTTGGATTATCCTTATCATTATTTATTTATACAGCCCCATGAAGATCATTTGTACTAAGTTTTCAAAGAAAGATTCTAAAATCTGTCTCTAGAAATAACCCAGTGAAGATTGAGACAACACAGATAGATGTAGATTGGACAGTTGCTGTGGGATCTATTATAAATGACAAATCAAGCAAATAATATTAATGATGGATTGAAATATAACAGGCATTAAATCAAAAAGATAAAAGTATTAAATTTCTCTAATCTTATTGTTGAATTTGTAAAAATGGCCAACAGGAAGCCTGTGTGTTTGCCTCCGTGTTAGTTTGAGTAATGGAATAGGTTTTTATTAATTTGTAATACTGTAGTATTTATATCACGCTTCAAAAGAAGGTGAGTAGTATTAATTCAAACTAAAATCTATAAGCATAAGTGTTACTAATGGGTAGAACAGGGAGTGGGGCACACAAAGGATGCATATATCATGGTTTTCAAAGAGTCTGAGAATTTCATTCTCTTGCTTGCACAAAGATACAGAAGAGCAGTATTAGGCAAAATAACTAAATGTTAAGCAAAGAATAATTTATAACCTCTAACTCCAGCATCAACTATTTTTTTAAAGTTCTTAAACTTTGTCATTATCCAGTTTCTATTGATTTGAAAATAGTATCCTTCAACTTAAACTCATTAATAGGGTTACAAATCTCTGCATACAAATTAGTAGATTAACAAAACACTTGTTTTCAAATATCTTGTAAACTGATTTTATAAAATCTTCAGGATTTAAGAGCATAGGAGCTGAAAGTCAATTATTACATTTTCCAAAAGCCACTATTATCTAATATATAGGTTAAAATGACAACGTTTATAAAGTACTGAGGGATCCTTGAAGAGGATGGATGGTATATACAGATAAAATCATGTTTAACAGAGGAACCCAGCATAGTGACCCAAAGGTCAAAAGGCACACTCAATAAAAGTTCAGGTGTGACAGCTGCTAGCTACTTTACATGTCTATGTAAGATTTATAAGAGTTTGAGTTTTTCTGGGACAGTAGAAGGAAAATGTAATGCCATATTACCCTGCTTTAAGTCTGATCTACCTATTAGTAGACGCTATGATTAGAAGATCTTAGTAATTCGTAACATGTAGCCATCATACCATCAAACGACTCAGAGGTACTATATTTTAAAGCTGCTGAAGTATTGCAAATTGTGGTTTGTTTTGTCTTTATTTTTTCTTTTTTTAATTAATCATTTTAAATTAAGAAATATTGCAAACACATAGAAAAGTACAGGAAAAAGAAAACAGGCAGCCTCTCTACTTACCACCCAAATTGAACACATGTGATCAGGCTTGTTTACACATAATTTCTTTGTTACTTTCATCTGCATCTTTGAGTAGAAGGTGTCAAGGCTTTTGGAAACCTGACTACAAAAAGTGAATGATAAACAGTGTAGAGACTCACAGAAGTGACTGGTGACTAAGAACTGCTGATTTTGACATCTTAATAATAAATCTGTTGTGTTAGTGAGATGGTTGTATTCTTTAGAACTTCACAAAAATAAGCAAGGAGGTGACAATTTAGTACAAAAGTGGTTACCTCTCTTTCAGCCCTCTCCTGGGCTTAAAGTTCTTAGAGGAGATTGTGTGGATATGCAAACAAATCCAGGGACTGAGAAACTGGTCAACAAAACCACCCAACTGACATTTCCCTGCAGGAGAAATACAACTCCTTGTGAGTTGAACTTTGCCATCTCAGGTCATGCTTCTGGATGTCTGTAAGAGTTACTATCCAGTCATTAAATGCTTATAATCCATTCCTGAGTGCTATTATCTCGGGAACTGTATTTGTTTCCCTTCTGACCACAGGTGGCTTTCATCTTTGGCTTGGATTTTTTTTGGTTTTGTTTTGTCTTGGTTTTTTATCTTTTTATTTCTGAGGGGCTAGAGAAGGCTGTAGGATGGGTAGGTAAGATTATTTCATTCAAAAAATTTCATTTTTTTTTTTTAAATCAGGTTAAAAGAAATGCAGGTACAGTATAAATCCCTTCTCTGTCCTTCAATTCTAGATAGGATTATTCTACTAGTTAGAATGTTCTCATGGTTACCTTAAATATCAGTGATAATTATAAATAGAAAGGGAGGCAATGTTTGAAAATGAACATTTATTGTCACTTTTACTTAGTAAAATGTTTAAAAGAGGATACAATTGTTCATTTTTATGAAGTAATACTGTGTATGCCTGTTAAAGGAATGTCATTAAGCTGATATTCTGCTTATATATGTATTCACTTAACAAAATAATTTCAGCACATATTCTGAGTTGGGTAAGCCAAACTTGAGTCTCTGGCATTATATTCATGATCACTGATATCTTTGTTTATGTTTATTGAATCAACACTATTTTCAGTATTCACTGCTGACCCTCTCAAAACATACAAATGTAGGCAAAGAAAATTTAATAAATACTATCAATATATAAGAATGCATTAAAATAAAATTGTTTTTTACCAGTGCTCTTCTTCGCACAACTAGAAAGCTGATGAAAAATGTAAAGATTAGATATATTACTTTAAAAAGATCTAAGTCAAGGGTCATGAAATAGATGGGGAAATATATTTTTAAATTTATTTAAAATTATCTTAGTTTCTGATAATTCCAGATATACATCTTCTCACTGGAATCCTACTATATGTGAACACAGAACTCATTGTTACATTAGGAGAAAGATTGAATATTTTTGCTCATTCTTATTAATGTATAGACTTTTTTTCATAAATGATCTGAGGATATTGGCATTAAAAATAAGTCATATCTAGACAAATCTGTCTGCATCTGCAGACATCTGTAATCATCCAATAACTAGCTGAAATATACTTTATTTTTTAACAATGATACTCATAATAAAGGTACTGTATATAAAATATAAATGTAAGAGCAATTATTGACATTTTTTTATAAGAGAGTCACTATATTATGCATTTTCTTAAAAGGAAACTGATTATTTAACTTCCTTACCAATTACTAAATTTTTTAGTAGTTCTTCATGTGAACTTAATAACATACAGACACTCTGGCCTGGCATTAAAGCTTTCCTTGATCTTACCCCAATTTACTTTTATAACTTTTTCCTTCACTATTTTAATTGATCTCAGTCTTCAACTAAGCACAGTTTATCCTGATTCTCCCTAGATGTGCTGGATTGTTCCACCCATTGTCCTTTTCCCTAGTTTCCAGCGCTAAGTGTATTTCCGGAACCAATTTCTCCGTATGTAGTTTGGTCCCATCTATTATTGTAAAAAGTTAGCATTAAATCCAACTCTTCAGTGAAGCTTTTGCCGTTTTCCCACTATAATGAAATTTTAGAGGAAACTCAAACTCCTTGGCCCTTAGTCTACACCATTCTGAAAATTTTTTCAATTTTGTCTTTTATTCTTAGTTATGTATTAACTACTAATCATGTCTTCATTCAACAGTGATAGGGATTTAGTGACATATCGGGAGTTGAGTGGAGGGAATTTTAGGGAGTGCATTGTCTAGCAAGAATTAAAAATTATTCAAAAACCAATTAAAAATTATTGTGCTTTTTATTATCACCACATGCCAGTAATTGTAAACAGTATCAGTGACAATATGCTAATCATAAAAGAGTCTTTTCAGTCTAGATTTTAAATTGTTGTTTACTACTGTGTATCTATTATGTATATGTATATGTGTATATATGGATATTTGTGAGGATAGTCAGCCGCCAGCACACATGTACTCAGTTATACACATGTTCCAAGAGTAAGTTCATAATGATTTGGAATCATTTAAATTTTAAAACAGTGAGACATAGTGCAAACTATGAGGTGTGATAGTTTGTTCCTTAAGTGCCAATTTTTAGTTCGTACAGGAAATATTTTATTGAGTGTTGTTGCGTTTAAATTTCAAAGTTATTATTTTAAAATTGTGTGTTATAAACTACGGAGCAAATAAAGAAAATAATAATTGTTCGTGAGTTTTACAGAACTATTATTGAAAATGTATCTTTTGTTTAGTGGGAAAGGAATGTAAAAAATGATTCACTCTGGGTATCACATACCATAGATGCCCGTGGTGTTAGGTGCTAAGGCTATAAACATACCTCTGGTCTCTGGTTTCCTTTCCTTCTTCCCTTCCCCCTTTCTTCATGCATAGTATTTATATAATTTCAAATTCTCCTGTTTGTTGTAGTCATTTAAATGCCTTTCTCTAATTTAGTTTAATTTCAGAGATAAAAGAAGAAAGTTTCTAGATATTCAGACTTGAAACTTAACAGTTAACTTCTCATTAACTTTACAAACATAGATTGATTCAAGGATAAATGATTTTATGTAATTTATACTTAAATGTAAATAAATTATTGGAAAAGATAGGCTCCAGTAGTAATTTAAATAAATTAGTTTTATCATAAGCACAGCAGAGCTAGTTGAGTCAAATGAACGAAAAATCATACTTATTCAGTGTTCACAGGTGTATTAGTCTGTTTTCATGCTTCTGATAAAGACATACTGGAAACTGGGGAATTTATAAAATAAATAGGTTTACTTGGACTCACAGTTTCACATGCCTGTGGAGGCCTCACATTCCAGAAGGCAACGACGAGCAAGTCACATATTACCTGGATGGCAGCAGGCAAAGAAAGCTTATGCAGGGCAACTCCTGTTTTTAAAACCATCAGATCTCGTGAGACCCATTCACTATCACGAGGACAGCATGGGAAAGACCCACCTCCATAATTCAATCATCTCCCACAGAGTCCTTCCCATAACATGTGGGAATTATGGAAGCTACAAAATGAGAGTTGGGTGGGGACACAGAGCCAAACCATATCAACAGGTATATATTAATTTAAAAATGAGAATATAAATTTTTATGGTGAATTATTGAATACTGTGATTTTTTTTTTTTTTTTTTGGAGACAGAGTCTCGCTGTGTCTCCCAGATTGGAGTGCAGTGGCGCGATCTCGGCTCACTGCAAGCTCCACCTCCCTGGTTCACGCCATTCTCCTGCCTCAGCCTCCGGAGTAGCTGGGACTACAGGCGCCCGCCACCACGTCCGGCTAAT
>NC_044979.1:63898161-63979154 GCF_008728515.1 Papio anubis | reverse complement strand
TTTTTGTATTTTTAGTAGAGACAGGGTTTCACCGTGTTAGCCAGGATGGTCTCGATCTCCTGACCTAGTGATCTGCCTGCCTCAGCCTCCCAAAGTGTTGGGATTACAGGCGTGAGCCTGGCTGAAAAGTCTGATTTCTATGCAGAGAATAAAATAGTTTATAAAAAACTGATTTCTTTGCTTTTTTTTTTTTTTTTTTTTTTGTTGAGAAGGGTCTTGCTCTGTCACCCATGCTGGAGTGCAGTGGTGCAATTCCGGCTTACCGCAACCTCAACCTCCAGGACTCAAGCGATCCTCTCACTTCAGCCTCCCAAGTAGCCGGGACTACAGGCACCCGCCACCATGGCTGGCTAATTTTTGTATTTTTAGTAGAGACAGGGTTTCACCGTGTTAGCCAGGATGGTCTCGATCTCCTGACCTCGTGATCCACCCACCTTGACCTCCCAAAGTGCTGGGATTACAGGTGTGAGCCACCACGCCCGGCCTGTAATCTTTTTTATTGTGTAATTGATTTAAGTGTCTATGTTTTGCTAAATGCTTAAAGACCATTTTTAATGAATCATTTCAGAGTACAAATAAAGTATGGAAAATATAGATAAATATTATTTAAAAGATTTGTTTTGGTTTTGTTTGCTTTTGAGACAGGATCTTGCTCTGTCACCCAGACTAGAATCAGTGGCACAACCATGTCTCACTGCAGCCTCGAACCCCTGGGCTTAAGCAATCTTTCTCCTTCAGCCTTCTGAATAGCGGGGATTACAGGCACACACCACCACACATGACTAATTTTTGTAGAGATGAGATCCCACTATGTTGACCATACTGGTCTGGAACTACTGGATTCAACTGATCCTCCTGCCTCAGCCTCCCAAAGTGCTGTGATTATAGGCAAAAGGATGGTTTTTATATATGTATTATTATGCATATGTTTATGTTGCATTGATGTTTAATCAGTAAGATATTAAATTTGAAAAAGTCTTTTAAGTCTATAAAGAGACATATTGCTAAAGGCTACAAATACTTTTTAATCCTATAAATACTATACAAGCCAGTACTAGCATTCATTGAACTCAAGTTGCCTGAGACTATGCTAAGCATTTTATAGACTTTTTTTTCCCCATTTACTCATCAAACTAACCGTATTTCAGCTGGGTACAGTTGTATGCACCTGTAGTATCAGCTACTCAGGAGGCTAATGTGGGAGGATCACTTGAGCCCAGGGGTTTGAGGCTGTGATCTTACCTGTGAATAATTACTGCACTCCAGCTTGGACAACATAGAAAGACCTCATCTCTGAAAAACAACAACAAAATTAACTAACCATATTTCAAGAGATTTATCATTTTTATCAATGAGAAAGTAGAGACTTAAAAAAATAAATAGTCTCTTGCAAGTTATGAAGCAAAAAAATTGGCAGGTGGGATTTAATTTCAAGTTGCCTTTACTATTACCTTATATGCATCTACTCATCCAGTAGAGCTGAATTGCTTGTATTGAATTCATTTAACTATGAGAAAAACATTTAAGATTGAGGGCATATACTATCTTTTCCCTTATTTTAAAGTTCAAGGATTCAATATCTGGATCCCCTGTCTTTGTAAACAATGGCATCAATAAAACACTGTAATACCTGTAATAGCTACCAGTTTTCGTGAATGAAAGAATTGTGCTGGTAAATATTTATCTTTTGTTTTTGTTTTTGTTTTTCCATGTCAGAATGATGTAGGAGGACAACGCAGCCTGATAAACAAGTGGACGACTTTTCTTAAGGCCAGATTGATTTGCTCAATTCCTGGAAGTGATGGGGCAGATACTTACTTTGATGAGCTTCGTAAGTTCCTTCTTTCCTCCTTTCTTGGAAAAGCCTTACTGCCTAATTAAGTAACTTGGCATTTGTTTCCCTTTGGCTCCAATTTGGCCTGATTAATTATAGCTGAGCAAACCTTACAGGAGTGGTTCTTACTGAAATTCACACGCAAAGTACACGGAAGTGCTCTAGGTCTGGGCACACGTAGTAATGCAGTAACTCTTCTCTTTGTAAGAGTCCTCAAAGTAAGTGAAGGAAACAAAACTCCAGCAAGACACAAAAAGGTATGAGCTCTGAAACTACAAAGTTCATCCATTCTCTGTGCAGTCTTTCATTTTGAAAGGAGCCACCTTCTATAGGTAGGAAAAGTTGGATTCCTTGTTCCACGGATGCCCTCTGCTGGCAAGTACAGGAGATTTGGTGAACACTGTCCCTCCGACTTGTTGATGAAAAGAATAAGCACAAGCAGTAGACAGCTTCTTCTATTTCACTTCTCCTCTTCACTCCCTCAAAAACTCCTTCCAAGTCCTAGAATGATTTTTTTTTTTCTTTTTTGGTTGTGTATAATGTTAGCATTATTAGCTTTTAGCTTCTTGAACTTGTTCTTGTTTTTGCCATGTAATGTATAAATGATAATCTATATCATTAAATTATTTCATCAGTATTGTGTATTTTACAAGCTTAAAGTATATATTGAGTAATCATGGATGACCTCTCATATTGTGTGTAAGCACATTCACATCTTAATCTTTTAAAGAATATTATTCGCACATAACTTACTGTCAATACTGCACTAATTTTGGGGTAACTATTTCCTTACGGTTACCAAATAAGTAAATGAGGCTGGGCGTGGTGGCTCACGCCTGTAATCCCAGCACTTTGGGAGGCGGAGGTAGGCGGATTACTTGAGGTCAGAAGTTCAAACTGTCTGTTAACTAAAAATATAAAAAGTAGCCGGGCTGGTGGTGGGCACCTGTAATCCCAGCTACTTGGGAGGCTGAAGTAGCGGAATTGCTTGAATCCAGGAGGGAGAGGTTGCAGTGAGGAAAGATCGTGCCACTGCATTCTAGCCTGGGTGATAGAGCAAGACTCCATCAAAAAAAAAAAAAAAAGAAAAGAAAAGAAAAAAAAAAAAAGGTAAATTAATTACTAACGACACAATTATAGGACAGAACTTTTTTACATTAGAGCGTAAAAATTACTTATTTTTTGGTTTGTATTTTCTATGAAATCAAAGATTTCTAATTGGAAACTGCCTTAGAGATTATCAATTGTACCATACTATACATAGTCAGTGAGAAAAAAACAATCTTATATTTGATTTCTCAAGGCATAATATAGTGCCTCTGTTATTTTAATCTTATAAACTGTTTAGATTTTCAGAGTTTCAGTTGTATTATTAACAAAAAAGCAAATGTAATACTGAAAAATAAGAGTAAATATTTATTTTTGCCCTTTAATAGAAGATATATATTTACTCCCCACAAGAGATGAAAGAAATCCTGTAGTATACGGAGTCTTTACTACAACCAGGTATGTTCAACAAAATGCTTTTAATGCTTCTAGAGAATTGTATATGTATGCAAGCCAATATAGTTATAGGATCTTTTTGTCCCTGCCTTTGTAGTAGCATGTCGTAAACATTTTTTTTTCATTTTACCATTTTACTTAATGTTCCTTAAAAATCATTTAATATCAATGTAAAAATCATATATTTTTTCTTTTTACACCAGCATAGCATTCGCTATAATAATTACCACAAGTTATTTAACCAGTCATCTGAACGTGGACATTTCTGTTATTTCCAAACTCCTACTTTTGCATATAATGCTTCAGTAACTAATCTTGTTCAAATGCCATTCCCCATAGGAACAAATATATCTGTGAGATAAAATCCTAAAATAAATTTTCTGTGTACAAAAGGCATATGCAGACCGGGCTCAGCAGCTCACTCCTATAATACCAGCACTTTGGAAGTCCAAGGGGAGGATGATTTGAGCTCAGGAGTTCAAGACCAGCCTGGACAACACAGTGAGACCCAGTCTCTACAAAAATAAAAATAAAAAAATTTAGCTAGGCATGGAGGCACATGTCTGTAGTCCCAGCTACTCAGAAGGCTGAGGTCAGAGGACTCTTTGAGCCTGGGAGGTAGAGGCTGCAGTAAGCCATGATGGTACCACTGTACTCCAGCCTAGGTGACACAGAGAGACCCTGTCACCAAAAAAAAAAAAAAAAAAAATTGTTTGCATATATTAATTATTATAATTCCAAGATATGTGTCATACTGATAGTACTAAGGAAATATGTGGGTAAATGGTTAAGTTCATTTTTAAGGCTATAATCATGAGATGGGACACTCTTAAGTTTTAAAACATCATCACATGCTATCCTATTATCATTTCCCAGTTACCCTACAAAGATAGGTGTGGCTATTATGAGTATTTCACCGCTTTACTAATTTAGGCAAAGAATGTTTACATTACTTGCTCAAAGAGAAGCAGCCTATTAGTAGTAAAAAAAAAAAAAAGATTGAAAATGAAGATAATTTCATGTTTTCTACTCCTGTATTTTTGTCTTCTTTTTGCATAATGCTCTCATGTACTTATCATTGAGACCTTCTGACTTCCTTAAAAGCTGTACTAGCATCGCTGGGCATGATGGCTCACGCCTGTAATCCCAACACTTTGGGAGACCAAAGCAGGTGGATCATCTGAGGTCAGGAGTTTGAGACCAGCCTCCCCAACATGGTGAAACCCCATCTCTACTAAAAATACAAAAAATTAGTCAGGTGTGGTGGTGGGCACCTGTAATCCTAGCTACTCAGGAGGCTGAGGCAGGAGAATCACTTGAACTTGAGAGGCGGAGGTTGCAGTGAGCCAAGATTGCACCATTGCACTCCAGCCTGGGCAACAAAAGGAAATTCTGTCTTAAAAAAAAAAAAAAAAAAAAAGTTATACTAGCATCTATGAAACTTTCTCAAATAATATGTAGGCCCCCCTGCCTTAATTTTATTGAATTCAGTAATTTAAATTTGACTATGTTCAAAGCACACCCTTACTCCTGTTCCCTATGACTGCCTACATTGTTGGAAATAGTTTTCATATTTTCCAGTTTTGCTTTCAATCGTTATCAATGTATATTGACATCAGCATAGAAGGAATTGAAGATACTGATATTGGTACTGAAGAAAAGGTCTTACTGCCTCCTAGTGAATACATTTTTAATCTATTCATATATACAATATAATTTTATTTCTGTGGCACAATCCTCATTTAGTTCACAATACCTTATTCATAAACTGAAATGCACTGCTGGTTCAGAATATATCAGAAAACAAAACACTATTTGGTTAATTATAAGATATAGGATGTGAATGTTTAAATATGAGAATAAAGACGATTTCCTAGGAAGCTGCTATTTTGGACCCCATTTTTCTGTTAATTTATATCCTAATGTAAAAAGGTATAAGAAGTGCCTCTAGTCAAGTATCTCAATCCCAGTTCCATTGGCACCTTTCCAATTGCAGCACTTTCTTTGAAGTCACTGTGCTCCACACACAAGGCACGGATATGTGCCAGGAAAATATAGCCCCAAGATTCTTGTTCATTTTTTTCTCCTATTAAGTTTCTGCCCACCCAGAGTTTGAAGTTACAAGTTAGCTCTTTGTTCTTCTTATATTTTATTGGTTTGTTTTTAATGCCATCCTAAAGACCAAGGTGACATTGGAATGTATATCACATCCTTTGTCCAGCAAGAAGACATAATTAACCTGCAATAATGGCAATGCCATTAAGCATGAGGCATCATACCTTTAAAATATCCTAGGCAGGTTCTGTGATTTTTGTGGCAACACCACCTCTATTCTCAGCAGCTACTTTTCTCCCACCTACCTATTTACTGTTACCTCTCTAAAGATTCCCATTAATGTCACTCCAAGAATATTAATAATTGAGTTTCCATGCTAGAGAATCATTAGCTTGTTAATGCTAAGATGTTTAATATATTTCTTAGATCATAAAGGGTGATCTCATTTTTGAAAATGGGAATGATTAAAAGTTTTCAACTCAAAGAAAGTATCTTTTAATTTCTAGAAATAAAGCAAAATAAAAAGACATCTGATTAGTGTTCATTTTTATTAGTTTTCAAAAATTTGAAAAAATTCCTATGGAGTTTTTTGCCTCTTAATACTTTCTCTAATCCTGTGTAATTTTAATTACTTTAAGTTTCAGATGAGCTGCTGTAATACATAAACTCATAAATTTAAGGAGGACCAAAAAGAAAAAGATTGTTTCAACATTTTAAAATCAGTTTAATAAAAATCATATAAGTAATTTAGCAAATAATGTTTATAGATATTCATTCATTGTAAGAAAACAAATGAGAGTATTATTATTAAAATATTTAAATAATTATTTTTAAAATAAATAATATCACTTATTTTGTAAGCTCTTTGAAATGCATTACACTATGATAACTTTAAATAAAATAGAAGAACATATAGAAAAATATAACAATCTTTGATGCATATATTCCTCTTTATCCTCCAGGGTTTGTTTTAGATAATTTCTGTTTATCTATTAGGTGTCAATTTAGATGACACCTCCTCCCTGAAAACTTAGTTGGCAGCCCAATACTGGGTACCCATGCATGTTCTACTTTGCTTACCATATTTACTGGCAATGGAGTTATTATTGCACCTTGTTTAGAATTGCTTGGCTATAAGCCACTTGAGGACATAGGTACATTGTGTCTACAGTGCTCGTCAAATTTAATGTGCTAAGTAAATTTTGTCCACAGCACCTGCTGGTAGTATGTGCTCAATCAATGTTTATTGAATTCATCAGTGAATGATTGAATGATGTCGCTTATTTTTTCAGCTCCATCTTCAAAGGCTCTGCTGTTTGTGTGTACAGCATGGCTGACATCAGAGCAGTTTTTAATGGTCCGTATGCTCATAAGGAAAGTGCAGACCATCGTTGGGTGCAGTATGATGGGAGAATTCCTTATCCGCGGCCTGGTACAGTATGTATCCAACCTAATAATCAAATTATTTTCCTAAGCTCATATTTAATTCCTAATTTAATTGTGATAAATTCTGCTATTCACCAGAGCCACATGTGCTGTAATAACCATTATTTATTTGCAGTGATGTATTAGCATTTTCATCCTTCATTTAAATTTAACATTTCACTAAGAATTTTAGTTACTTTGAGAAACAATGGACTATGTCATAAGGATGTAACCATGCTGACAATATGGAGCTTATCCCCAGCATGTTTATGTTTATAGAATCACTGGAAAGATTTAGTTATCTAGAATGACAGCTATTCTAAATTAGATGGAAATGTCAAAGAAGTATTATTTCTGACATACAGCTCTGCAGATAGCTCTAGTCTTCTAATCCCCACTTCTACTTTGAAAAGACCACGTCATAATGGTTCACTTAATTTATCTCTTTTTTGGTATGCATTTATCTTTTCTTTACTTAATTGTACCTTAGAATAACATGCATTTTTTAAATGGGAAAGGAATTTTAGACAACCCTCAGTCAAATTTTTTTTTCAAATAGTATAAATCATGTTTAAAGCACAAATGATGTAAGAATGTATTTTAAAGTTTATACAGTTGTTTAAAACAAAAAACAACTGCAGTTCAAAATGCTGTTATATGCATTTTAAGTAAAAGGATTTTTAAAACGTTTGTTGATATTACTATGACAGTTTAAGTTATGTTAACATCAGGATTATTTATTGACCTAATATTAGAGGAAAAAATGTGTTTTTTCATTTTGGATTTATTCTGAATATTACAACCAAGAGGTATAAAATGATTACCAAAATATCTGAGAAAAAGTATTGACTTAACTCCTCAAGTTTTACTGAATATTATCTTTTCATATGTTCATTCTTAAAGGAGAACCAGCTGGTAGATATGCTTTTTGAATTCTGTTTCCATCTTCCTGTTATATAACTTAATTAAATTTGGGAAGCATACTATACAACCATCTCTATTTTCCCCTTAATAATTCCTCAATATAAATTTGTTTCAAGGATGGTTTCTGACTTGATTATAAAGTAATAACGATGTTTGTGGAAGCGTGTTTTTTTTTAAATAATAGCATGATTTTCAGGAGTCATTTTTTTTTAATTTTCTCACTTTTTAATATTGTGATAAGAACATTTAACATGAGGCCTATCCCCTTAAATTTTTAAATTTACCATCCATTATTATTGAGTATAGGTACAATGTTGTACAGCAGATCTCTAATGCTTGTTCTTCTTAACTAACAGAAACTTTATATCCACTGATTGGTAACTTCCCGTTTTGCTCCCTCCTAGCCCTTGGAAACCACCATTCTGCTTTTTGATTCTATTATTTTGACTATTATGGATACCTTATATAAGTGGAATCATGCAGTGTTTATTTCTCTGCAAATGGCTTATTTCACTCAACATAACGTCCTTAAGATTTATTCATGTTGTTGCATAGTGTATGTAGAATTTCCTTGTTTTTCAAGGATGAATGCAGTCCCATTTTATGCATATACACACACACACATGTATCACATGTATATAGATATATACATATATGATGCATATATCATATATAAATATATGTATGATGTGTGAATGTCTAAATGTATCATGTATCATATATACATTTATATATATGATACAAGTCTCATATGTATATAGATATATAATATATAATCCCAGATATATCGTATACATATAACACGCAAACACACACACACACACACACACACACACACACACCAACCATACATTTTCTTTATCCATTCATCTATTGACAGACATTTAGGTTGTTTCCGTGTCTTGGCAATTGTGAATAGTGCTGCAGTTATCTAAGAGTGATAATATTTCATATATCTTTGATATGTGAATTTTGATTATTTTAGATAAATATCCTGAAGCAGGATTGCTGTATCATGTAGTAGTTCTATTTTTAATTTTTTGAGGAACTGCCACACTGTTTTCCATAGTGGTAGTACCATTTTGCATTACCACTAACAGTGTGCAAGGGTTCCAATTTCCCCACATCCTCCTTAATACTCACCTTTTGTTTTTATGATATTATCCATATTATCCATCCTGACAGATGTGAAGTGATATCTCATTGTGGTTTTGTTTTCAATATCACTGATGATTAGTGATGAACAATTTTCACGTATCCATTGGCCATTCATATGTCTTCATTGGAGAAATGTCTATTCAAGTACTTAGCCCATTTTTTAATTAGGTTATTCTTTTCTTTTTTTGTCAGAGTCTTGCTCTGTTGCCCAGGCTGAAGTGCAGTGGTGCAATCTCGGCTCACTGCAACCTCCTCCTCCCGGATTCAAGCAATTCTCCTACCTAGGCCTCCAGAGTAGCTAGGATTACAGGTGTGCACTACCACACCTGTAATTTTTGTATTTTTAATAAAGACTGTGTTTCACCATGTTGGCCAGGCTGGTCTCGAACTCCTGACCTCAGATGATCTGCCCGCCTCATTCTCCCAAAGTCCTGGGATTACAGGCATGAGCCACTGGACCTGGCCTAGGTCATTCTCTTTTTTAACTATTTTTTATTCATTGAATATCATAGCTGTACTTGCTAGTTTCATTTACTTATATTTGAACAGTAATATAGCACTTAGGATATGGGGATATTCTTCTAGATGTTTTACAAATATTAACTTCCTTAATACTGATCATAATCCCATGAAACACATGCTATTATCATTAATTCCATTATGCAGATGAGGAATGTCAGGCACAGACAGATACAGTAACTTGCTCAGGATCACAAAGCTAATTAGTAATAGGACTGGGTTTCAACCCCAAGCTCCAAATTCTTGGTTTCTACTGTGATTCAAGGTCATTGTTCTTACTCTAAGTCCCAGTTATTAGTTTTTATACTATGATATTGCACTATAAAAATGTTAAATTAAAATTTTTAACCTTCCATAGGAGTGTGTGTGTGTGTGTGAGAGAGAGAGAGAGAGAGAGATTAAAATTGGGAAACGGCTCTAGCTGGGTAAATTTTACGGTATTAATACTTTGGGGTTACATATTATAGACTGTCACATTCTGAGCCTTCTCTTACTACATGAGCTTTTTGGCTTTGGGTTGTTTTTGTTTTTATTTGTTTTTAATAAAGACTGTCACCATTCAGGCCATTTTTTTTTTTTCAATTATCTAGATATCATAGGAGAATGAATTGGAAGCTGAAACTATTCACATTTATTACAACAATAACAAATTATTTGCATATGTAGACATTGAGTCCTATAATACTCAGAAATAGAAAATAATTATCAAAATGACTACATGCTGATGCATCACGGTTACATTATTTTCCAACTTGAGTGTAAGTTAAGATGCTTTACAAGTGGTGGTTGTCACCGCTTTCCCTGCTGCTGCCTAGAACAGCTGTGAATGTCATGCAAAGCTTGAAGAGAACTCCCGTTTACATGACTGTCCTCATAAGTACACATACACTTCTCTGAAATATGAGTAAATGACTCCCCAAAAGTAGGAAAACAAAAATGTCAGTGAGGAGTGTCTTTCATTGATGAGAAAAGAAACACCAAATTATGTTCAACATAGTGGTCTCTTCTGCTGGCTACTCAGAATACAGTCTTTATGCTGTAAGAAATTGTCTTGAAAGTTCAAAATTATTTAGCAAATAGCCTGTATCTAAACCATCAAATAAATACTTAATTTTTCCTTTCTAACAACTTGAGAAAACAAAAGCATTATTAGGACTAAAGAAGGGTCATTTAAGAGAGTTATTACTCAATTTTTTCTCAACATTAATATTTATCAGACAATTTCTATGCCTTTAAAAATATGTAAAAGCATTTGCACCTGAAGTTGAGCTCTGAGAACCATGCCTAATAATGAATCTTTCCACCGTAGCCTCTATTAAGGCGATAATCGGTTATAGAGACAGAAAGACCAAGTCTCCCTCTGGAAGACTCCACCGAGAAAACTCTCTTTCATCAAATATTATGTCCCTTTATAGAACAGAGAGATTTTAAACATGCCAGTTACTGTCAAAATTTATTTATTTATTTTTACAGGCGTGGTTAAAGGAAGGAGGATTTTCTTTTTGTTGTACTGAATTAAACTGTTATATCTATGCTCTCTTTAGATAAGTAGAAACCACATAATATAAATTTATTAGTATGAGACTAACAATATTGAGGTATTTTAAAATATTTTTATTGATCAACCCTATCCAATTGGTTCTGTGTTAGAGTAGTGACAATCATTTCTACTAACATATTTGCGGACTTTATATAGAAATCTGTGGTAGCTAAGGACATCAGCTATTTCCAAATAACTAGTTACTTATGTATTCTCTTTGAAATCACTGTGACCAAATTTGAAAATGTCTAAAATCATGCATAGATAGGTAGCCTTTTACTTCATTGCTTCTTCAGTCATTTTTACAACATCTTGTTTTCTATTAGCATTAAATGCTATTAGTCTGCTTTTCTACATTATGTCTTATATTTAGAATACTGATGTTGAATTTAGGAGCATCATGTATGTGATGTGAAAATCTGTTATACAAATACACTTTACAGAAACTAACTTTACCATTAATAACACTACACATAAAATCATTGAAATTATATTTCACAGCATATCAGGTAACTATGCTTATAAAATTTGAGAATGTAAGAACTGGAGTGAATGATAAAGACCACATAATTCACCTTCATTTTACAGGGGAGGGAATGAATACCCAGAATAATTAAATAACTTTACCAATATCATATTGCCAAAAACAGCAGAATGAAGAGGGATGTTGAATTTTCTGATCAATCTTCTCTCTCTATTCGTTAATATTATCTAATATGCACTTATTTCCTAATATATATCTCACTGATATACTGCCAAATGTCCCACCTAAAATTAGCTGCATTGAATTTTACATTATCTCCTGGCATTCTTTATTATTTGTTTTCTAAAAGCAGCCCAATTTCAGTAATTTTTGTTTACATGAAGTTATGATTCTATTTCTCTAAATATCCAGCATATTTTGATCAAAGTCATGATTTAACACGCCTTGCGATCCAGACACTCTGATAAGCCCTTATATGTTATCTCATTACATTCTTAAAACAAACACATAGGTATTATTATCCCAATTTTATAGATAAGAAACAAGCCCAGTGAGGGTAAAAATATGTTCATGATCTCACAGCTTATGGGTTGTTATGACTGGAATTAAACTTACTCTACTTAACTCCAAATCAAAAGCCATTAACCCACCTTTTGTTCTACCTTCAAAATGATAACAAATGAACAACCAAACAGAACCTTATGCTATTTTTTCCAGAGATTTGTCTATTCTCTGCACAAATAATAATGAATTTTGAAACCTTATTACACTTATTTATCTTACTGCAATTCAGAGGAACACATCTTACTTTAATAAAAGTATTGCTGAATAATTTGCTTTCTATGAAATTGTTAGAACCTTTACTAAAAGCTGTATTACACTTAAGTTAAAGCTTTAACATAGATTACTTTAAAAAAAATTGTTTTTACATTTTCTGCACCTGTATTGCTATTAAGATTGAATTCTAAGTTGTTCTCCCAGTAGTTACTTCTGTTGACATTATCACTCAGTTAAATAAACACTACAACTTGCAGTGTGCCATGCTTACTTTAAGTTTTTGGTTTTGACAGAATGCTGTACTTCTTTGACAAAAAGTCAAACTTAAACTCCTAGCTTAACCGTGACATCACTGCTCTGCAATGTTAATAAGCCTAGAAATGCAAGGATGCAAAAGGATATATTATAGAATGCCTTCACTTCAAGTGATTCTTCCGCCCTCTGCTGTCCAGATAGAATATTTGAACAAGCCATATTTTGTTCAGGAGGATTTTTTCAATCATTATTGACCTGCCGAGTCTTGGTAATAGAAAATTCCAAGTGAAATAAAATATTAAAGAGTCCATGATACAGTGAATCAATCATACAGGTCAGAGACAGAAACCAAATTGAATCCAACCCAAAATAACAAACTACTAGAAAACCCAGAATGTGAGAAAGATTTGTAAAGGCAGAAAATTTCCAATTTGATAGTTTATTTTTTATAACTGATGTACTCTGCAGTTTTATTTTGTGTTGTCAAGGTATTTTTAAGATTTATGTGTAAATGTAAAGTATTAATAAATGTTTACTCAAAAGTGAGTTTCAGTTTTAAATCATTCCCTTATCAAAAAGAATGCATGTTTTACTTTTTTTGAATCCTTTTGCCACCATTTTTAAACAACTACTAAATGTTTGATTTTGTGAAAATAACAATTCCTTTTTAAATTCTATTTACTCCCAAATTGTTATTGTGTTAAATGTTAGTTGTTTTAGTTTTACTTTTACAGATAAAAGTTTACACATGAATTTCCCAACTAAGTCTCCATTTTTTGGTAGGAAATAAAAGGAGGTAGTTATAAGTATTTTTTAAATATTTCATAAGTTTGTTTTACTATGTGGACGCTGATGAACATAAAGGCATGATAATTTCTATTAATAGCTCAACCATGAGAAAAGCCTTTTATGTTTACTTTTTTGTATCTACATAGTTTTAAAAAAATAGGTGGTGAAAAATGGTGATTCTAAGGATTCCTGAAAATTTCTTGCTTCAAAAATTTGAAACAAAGCCATATTTAAGGAACATCATAACATGGTAAGAAACATCCCGGGTAGAATACCTAGAGACTGAACTTCTCACACCAGCATTGCCTCTTCCACTATCCAACACTAGAGACACTAAGTAAATGCTCATTTTCAGCTCAAAATCTTTTTTTTTTATTCAGGGGTGGAGGTTGTGGTTAGTTTTCTTTTGTTTAATATTTTTTTGATACCAACTTTAAATACAGTTTTGTTTAAGACATTCCACTTACAATACAATGTTTATAAAGTGCAATGTTATTTCCTTTCCTTGTGCACATGTTCCATATTCAAGCATTGAGAATGCCCACTAATTTATTATAGCAACTTGACCTTAAAACTGCCATAGAATTTGCAGCAAATTTGGGTTCTTCGGTGCTTTAACTGTGTAGAACAATGCTTCATCTATACTTGGGTTAGCTTAATCAACCTCTTCAGTGGTGGGCCCTGAAAATCACCACCAGAGGCAGGAGCTCTACCACCAGGAAATCCCCCTGACATTCCTCCTAGCATGCCTTCTGCACTCTAGTCCAGTTTGTTTGTGATGGACTTGCAGACTTCTCCAGCTCTTGCTGTGCATGTTCAAATTCTTCCTTCTCTGCAGTCTGATTCTTATCAAGTCAGTTGATAATTTCATGGCACTTGCTAAGAATCTACTGTTTGTGCTCACTGTTAATCTTGACTTGAAGTTTCTCATCTTCAACAGTTGCTTTCATGTTGAACATATAAGAATCAAGTGAATTTTTGGATGACACCTTGTCCCTCTGCTTCTCATCTTCAGCTTTGTATTTCTTAGTTTCCTGGAACATAGGCTCAATGTCTTCCTTGCTCAAATGGCCCTTGTCATCAGTGATAGTAGACATTGAGGATGCCCTTGGCATCAGTATCAAAGGTAACTTCAATCTGATGAACACCAAGGGGTGCAGGAGGTATGCCTGTGAGCTCAAACTTGCCAAACAAGTTTTTTATCCTTGGTAATGACATGCTAGGCTTGTCAGAGTAGGCAGTGAAGGTCTGTGTCTGCCTGGTAGGAATGGTAGTATCACACTTAATGAGGACAGTCATGACTCCATCAGCAGTCTTAATATCAAGTGAAAGAGGAGTGACATCCAAAAACAGAAAATCTTGAACATTTTGAGATGTCTCCAGATAGGACAGCTGCATCATAAGCAACAGCTTCATCAAATGATACGCTCATTCAGTTCTTTTCCATTGAAGATGCCTTGGAGAAGCTACTAAATTGTGGGGATACAATTAGGACCACCAACCAGGACAATATCAGGAATCTGTGGTTTGTCTAGTTTGGCATCTCAAATGGATTTCTCTGTGGGATCTAGAGGACAACAGAACAGGCTCAGCATTCAATTCTTCAAATTGGGCACAGTTAATGGAGATATAGAAGTTGATTCCTTCATGAAGAGAATTGATCTCAGTACTGGTTTCGGTGCTGAAAGAGAGTATGCTTAGCACGTTCACAAGCAGTACGGAGGCACCGGACAGCTCTCTTGCTCTCACTGATGTCCTTCCATATGTGCACTTGAACTCACCAGTAAAATGGTTAACAATTCAGTTGTGAAAGTACTCTCCACCTAAGTAGGTGTCTCTGGCTGTACATTTGGCCTCAGAGATTCCATCCTCCATAGTGAGGATCAAAAACACCACCTCCCAGGTCAAAGATTAGCATGTTTCTTTCAGCTCCAACCTTTTCCTCTAAACTGTAAGCAATAGCAGCGACAATTGGCTCATTGATAATTCCAAGTACATTGAGACCAGCTATAGTTCCGACATCTTTGATAGTCCTGATGCTAACAGTCCTTAAAGTCATTAAAGTAAGCTGGCACAGCATTGGTAACAGTCTTCCCAAGGTAAACTTTTGCAATTTCCTTCATCTTTGTCAGAATCATAGAAGACACCTCCTCTGGGTAGCAGCTTTTTGTCTCTCTCTTGTACTCTACTTGGACCTTGGGCCTGCCAGCATCATTTACCACCGTGAAAGGCCAGGGGGTCATATCACACTAGATAATGGCATCATCGAAATCACATCCAGTCAGACATTTGGCGTCAAAAGTCATGCTGGCACGGTTCATTGGAACTTGATTATTTGGAGTATCACCAATCAATTGTTTGGCATTTGTAAAGGTGACATAGCTTGGCATGGTTTGGTTTCCCTGATCATTGGAAGTTATCTCTACTTTTCCTTGCTGGAAAACACCCATACAATAGTAGGTGGTGCCAAGATCAATACCAATTGCAGGTCCGTGAGCCACGGTTGTTTGTGTGCACACTCAGCTCAGATTGCAAAGTGAGACACAGGAACCCCAAAAGCTGCCGCTGTGTTCAATGAAACCCTTGTTTAATACTCCTTTTATGTTGAGAAAACAAACATTAAGTCACATAAAACATCAAAAACACTAAGCTAACCTCCTTCTTCCTGCTAATTGTCTTCCATGGTTTTTCTTCTGAATATATGTCCTTTTAGTGAGAAAATAAAATAAAATAAAATACCCTATAAATCTTGATTAACAAAATTTGACTAAGAATATTCTGTAAAACTTTATTAAGAAAAAAAAAATATTTTCAACTACCACCAATGTAAAATAATGAAATGTGTCCCCTTCTGCAAGATTTCAAATCTTTGTCTAAAACAAAGGCCCCATCATGTACAACTCACATTGGTTTTCACTAGAGAAAATCAAATGTAAATGCTAAAAATTTCCTCTTTTGCTGTAGGACCTTTATTGTTCCTCTTTTTTTGCTATAAGATAAAACCTTCAAACTTGAGATATAGGTGTAGATATGTCTGACAGTCATTTATTTCCCATCAAATCATTAGACTTTCTAACATTGTAAGAGTCATTGAGAAATTATGAAGTTCTTTTGATTCTGGATCCACTGAAAAATTCATCTTATAAATGCACTACCATGAACCGTCTCTGGGTCCTGGCATACCCTTCTGTTGTAGAAAGGTCTTTTTCACTCTAGCATATCAAGGCATCACTGCCATGCCTGAGCTTGGTTTCTGATTTTGCTTTACAAAAGCAAACCTTGGAGAAGATGGATCATAGGATAATAACACATAATATCAACAATTGGGATTTCATAGTGGACTTGAAGTACATAATGTGTTCTTCAACTAGAACTGGAATATTGCTTAGAAATTCCAACTTTTACCTTGGTTGATCTTCTCAACAGCAAGGGTTTGAGGTAACCATGGATTCCACAAGTCAAAACTCTTTAGCTACCCTGTTTTCTCTTCCTGCTCCACCTAAACTATTTTACTTAAGCTTCAGCATGATTCCAAATACATTCTTTTCCTAAAGAGCTGATGTTTCTCAGAATATATGTATTTCTTAACCTCATACATTAGATTTTAATTGTAAACTTTGCTGATCCTATTAGGTAAGAGTTTTAAAAGACATGTTTTACAGTTGACTTTCAAAGATAAGTGTAACTTACCAAAAAAAAAAAAAATGTAATTCAAAATAATATCCAGAACTTTCTATAAATTTGTCTAGTGTTGGACTATAATAGTCTTTCCAAAGGACACTGAAAACTACAGAGTATGATGCAAGAATTCTCTCATAGTGTCTCACACTATGTTCCCATTTGTGTGCCTGAGGAATGTAGCTAACATCTTATTGTTATTGTTTGTTTCATTTAAGCAAGTCTTTCCTAATTAATTCAAAGTCTGCAGAAAACTTTTGGGGATATCTCATTTTAGGCATCAGTAGCTCACTCATGTCTCTCTAGCATATTGAATTCACAGTTTTATTTTCTCTTTAATATTTGTTCACTCCATTACCTTCCACTTATTGGATAACAATTACTTTATCATCTCTCTAAATTACTGAGGATATCTCTAGTTCTGTTCATTCAGTCCTGGTTTTGGTTCTAGAAGGGAGAAGCAGAGGCAGGACTAGACTGTGGACATTCTGAGTCCAGATTCCTAAAACAGATGACACTAAAGAGATGTATCATATATCACTGTCATTTCCCTTTAACTGTGTGTAGGCCATTTTTCCCTAAAATGGAGATAGTCAAGAGGCTTCCAACAGGAATTGACCTTTCCAACTGGCTTCAGCTTTATTTTCCAGAGGGCAAGTAATTTGCTTTTAAAATTAAGTTCTTCAAATCCCAGGCTATTTACTGTGTTCAATAGTGTTTTGCTTTTTCTGGCATAGAAATTCCTCTAAGAGAAAGGGAACCTTAAAGAGAAAGAGAGGGAGAGGGAAGGACAGAAATTTACCTCTCTATGTTTGCCCCAGGCCTCTTTGTCCCTGATGTTTAATATAGGATCTTTCCTTGCCCTTATCTGTTGTAGATTGACTCTTTGATGAATAAGCAGGGGGATAAGATGGCAACTGTTACATTTGCATTTTTACTCTATAAATAAAACTCAAGCTTCTGAAAACGAAAGCCTAGTTCTGTCTTTCCTTTGCTATGTCTTCCCTCATGTTAGTCATTCCTCTGATTTGTTTAAAAGGAAACTGCAACCTGTAGAGAATAGCCTGAAGCTGCAGGGAGAAAAATCCTTTGGCAGCTATCTGGGATCTTGCCAAGGGGAAAAGTTCTCTCATTGGATAAAATCCATTTTTCTCCTCTTATCCATTGCTTCCCACTCCACTACTAAAGGCCCTAGACAAACACACGGACTTGCCAAGCATAACATGATCACACCTAGCCAGCTGTGGCAGCCAGCCATGGGAGATAGGCCCTGAACCAGGGCTTGTTGCTGTCGGGTTTTCCCTTTCATCTCAGGGTATGTCTAGGCATGTTCTATTTTCTCTTCTTCTTTTGCTCTGGTATTAAAATTTCCAGCACAAGAGAAGAATACTGTCTTTGAGTATTTTACAACAGTGGGTAGAGACACAGATACATTTCCTGATTTATTTCCTACACTCCTAGTAGCTAAACTGGCAAATGTAAGAAAACTGAAGGCAGAAATAAATGGCCGCCCATGGTATGTTCAGGTGGGCTGTGTTAATACCGAGAAATTAAAAGTACGTACATACAGAGAAAAACCCACTAGATTTCTAATACCTGAGATGTATAGCTGCCATAGGAGAATTTTCTAGAATTTGTTAAAGGAAAATAACTGAATATGAATGACCATCTGCTTTAGATGTAGCATTTCCCTACACTGTCTCTTTTCCTTTATGGAATTTTTCTTTCCTACTTTACTCTTACCTACATACATTGCTTGGCATCTCGTTATTTTTAGATCTGTGTGCGGCACAGCTATATGATATCAAAGCAAAAATTTCCCGGGTTTGAATGTACTAAAATAACAATATTTAATTCAAACTGTACTATCCTAAACCTCAGAGAGTAACTCTACCAAATCATTTTCGTTTGTGCAAGCATAGTGGAGACGCAGACCTGAGATATCACGCATAGCAATTGAGAGGATAAAGATCTTATCCAAACACTGGCAACATGCCATGAGGAAAAGCTGCCATAAGAAAAAATACATATTTTCAAAGATCATTTTATAGTCAATAGAAACCAGGTTTTCCTTCCCTTTTTTTCCCCTTAGATTTTATTACACTTAAACCTTTTTTGTCAGAGCAATGAGGAAAATTAATATTTATTTTTTCCTAAATGTTTATATTTTCATTCAGCTATACTTTCTCACATTAAAATTTCTAATTATTTAACAATTTGATATCAAAAACTATGGCTTGAATGTCATGATATTATTTCTTTGAAAACTTTGGCTACTGCACAACTACAGCCGCAAAGTCAAAAGTGATTTTTTCTTAAGTTGGAGGGCTTTTTAAAAAATGTGTGCAGGCAAAATCTTGCTCTGGCTTTGATTCTAATGATACACCAACCAGATTGAACCGCAGGCATTATAAGACTGCTATGAATCGTCTTTGACTGAGCCTCAAACATGCAGCCTATAATTGGACAAGAGCTTTGTATCATTTGAGCTCCATATCCATTTTGAGTCCCTGCTTAATCTGCTTAATGCAGGGTTCTTCCATTATCGAGTTGACGGATTCCACTTGGCTGAAGGTTAAGTGCTGGAAATAATGATTGAACCTGCAGACTTAGATCTTTAGAACGACATCCAGTTAAGAGTGTGTTAAGTAAATGCAAAGTGGCTAATATTCTAGAACATTTCTAATCTCTCTGATGCAGACCTGGGACAAATAAGTAAATATCAAGAAAGTATCAGTTTCTTAATACCAGACATTGAAAATTTTTGTTAAAGATATTCTTAAGGTATTTATAGGAAAACATTAACAGACTTTTAGTAAAACCTCTTTGATATTTCTTTTAATTCATAATGAGTCACTATTATTTTATTGGTATAAAATTTGGGGTCAAAGTCAAATATTGGAACTAGTTCTAGTATCTTCAGCTCCCTAAGAATGATACTCTTGAATATTTGATATGAATACATTATGTTTTTGGAGCCTTGGCATGATTCTGATTAGTGCCAAGTATAAATGGTTCAGTTCCATGGAGACTGTTTCCAATTTCTCTAAAAACTGAAATAAAGGAAAGGCACCATTAAAAAAAAAAAAAAAAAAAAAAACTTTCCTTACTGTCAATCATTTTATTCTCCATGACTGCATTAATTGACTAAAGTTTTCCACTCCAAAAGAATGCATTAGTCCATTAGGAATTCAAATATTATAACAGAACCGTTCTATATGAGGTACCTTCCTAAATTGCAATATGTTTAAACATAAAATAGACTTAGGATGTGGGAGAGGTGATATTTTCTGGAAAAAAAAAAGTCTAATCATAAAGTGTTTTTTCCCCTTTATTTTTGGATAAAGGCACATAAAATTCATTTGATTTGGACCATTTTGAACTTTTTACTCTTACCACCAGGGGGCAGGTCATGCTAACTATTGATTTAGTGGATGCTGAAAGGCGCATAAGTCAATTTTAGACAGAAGTATAAAATTCCGTAAGGGTTTCTTCGCAGACTCTTTAGGAGAAGAGCTGTTGAATTGTTCGAAGTGTAATTTTCACACTAATCATAAAATAAACTACATAATTACAATTTCAAGCTATTAAATACTTTGAAATTAATTTTTGTGAACTGTTTATTTGTTCCTTTTTTATTTTTTAATTAAACATGGTTTCATTTGAACCGAAATTATAAATTACTCAAAAGAAATTGAAAATAATGGCTTTCCACATGTTCTCATGTTTATAGATCAGTTTCTTAACAGTTATTTCAAGTTAGATTTCAAATATCTTCATTAGAAACAATCTTCAGAAGAAATAATCTTCATAAGAAAATAATTCACTATGGAAACGTTAAAAAATGCAGATATAATTTAGAAAATTTTTGAAGGAGAAAACTGAGTTTACATTTATTGGAGGCACACTGCATTTATTTACAAGTACACATGATTCCATATTGACTTTGTTGTCCATTCATTTAATACTATTGATGATAAGCTATACAAGCTTTGTTGGAAATAAGTGTGAACTTCTCAGGTGCATAAACAATGTCTTTACTTTCCTCCACATTTATTTTCAGTGTCCAAGCAAAACCTATGACCCACTGATTAAATCCACCCGAGATTTTCCAGATGATGTCATCAGTTTCATAAAGCGGCACTCTGTGATGTATAAGTCCATATACCCAGTTGCAGGAGGACCAACATTCAAGAGAATCAATGTGGATTACAGACTGACACAGATAGTGGTGGATCATGTCACTGCAGAAGATGGCCAGTACGATGTAATGTTTCTTGGGACAGGTAAGCTAAAACTGGATTAGGATTTTTTCAAAAGGAATTTTTCATTATTAGACAAAGAGAAGAAAAACTTCAAAAATATTTATTGTTCAAAATCAAAATGAGTAATTATTAGATAAAACCTTGTCAACATTTCTTAAAATTATGTAGCTTTTAATTGATAATCATAAATATCTCCGAACTTCATATTTGAGATTTCAAAATGTATTTGACAGCAATGTGCCTGCTCTACCTTACATGCTTAATACATATTTGTTGAATGATTTTGAACTAAAATTAAACAGGTAGGGCAAAGCAATTTTTATTTTCAAACTTTGCCTTTCCCTCTCTTTACAAGTATACGCCCAAAAGATTCCTTCACCTGATTTTGAGAATCACTAACTTAGTTGACTTAAGATAGATTTTCGAAAACATTAAGCATTACTTTGTGAAGGTCTTTAAATAGAAAGTTCTTGGAGATTATCTTTCTTCTTGAATTTTGTGCATTGAAATGTATTTCAGGGCCGGGCGCGGTGGCTCACGCCTGTAATCCCAGCACTTTGGGAGGCCGAGGCGGGCGGATCACAAGGTCAGGAGTTCGAGACCACGGTGAAACCCCGTCTCTACTAAAAAATACAAAAAAATTAGCCGGGCGCAGTGGCGGGCGCCTGTAGTCCCAGCTACTTGGGAGGCTGAGGCAGGAGAATGGCAGGAACCCGGGAGGCGGAGCTTGCAGTGAGCCGAGATCACGCCACTGCACTCCAGCCAGGGGAACAGAGCGAGACTCCGTCTCAAAAAAAAAAAAAAAAAAAAAAAAAAGAAATGTATTTCATAGACTTGGTTTTTAAGCCCATTGTATTTTCCTTTGCATGTCAACTCAATAACTATGAAATGATTAAAATGTTTTTATAAAAAGAAAAATTTAATCTCAAAAAAGGTAAAAGTATTAACTAATAATGTCATGGAAAGTCTAATGGCAGTAAAAATAACATGTAGCATTAAAACAAAAGCACTGTATTCCATATCATGTTATATAACTTAATGGATCAAGCATTTCATAAAGATTAAAAATTAAGAATTTTCAAGAAACAAAACTTTTTATTAGAATAGATATTTAAGAGTTCAAAACAATTTTAGAATAATTTTATTTTAAAAAAATATGGGTCTTATAGAAGTTAGGTTTATTAGGAAGTATGTGTGTGACGGACTCACAGGACTTTTGTCATCGATTGTCAAACCTGATTATTTTCCAGATGGCAATTCCACAAACCAGAAAAATAAGGGATATTCCCAAGACAACAGAGATAGAAGTTAAAGAGTCAAAAGTAGAATTAATTAGTTGCTATTAATTCCCACAAGTTTGACACTTAATTTGCACCCTCCACCCAAAACTAGGTCTTCAGCAATTCACTGCAATGAACGTCAGTTAGCCACTAGGTGGTACTATCTAACCTTTACTGAGAAAATTCTAGACCTGCTAAGATAGGCTTTTAATTTTGATATTTGGAAAAATGTACATTTAAAATTCTTTAAAATTCCCAGAGTTATTTAAAAACAATTACATAATTCAGACTATTTTGTGCAAACAGGATCTTTACTATATACGTTACTATACTCCAACCCCAGTGCTCAGAAGTTTAAAAATGCCTATATTGTATAAATTAAAGTGGGATTGTTTTTTCTTTTTCTAAACTCTTCTTTTAATTTTCTTTCTGTACTAACCTTACACCTCATGGAATTTCAATGTAAGATGATGTATTTAAGATACCTCTTTTAAAGGTCAATTTTTGGTTTGCATTATCAACCTTGTATTAAGTTGACGTTAAATAATTTTAAACAAATCTTCCATTTCTCATCTATTAATAATGATTCTGAAGATGGAATACATTTGAAGAGTGAGCTACAATTTCCCTCAGATAGCTGCAATGAATTTTTTGTTCATTTGGCAATGTTATTAAAAGAATATATATCTGTCTTCCATGAACTGGATATAATAACTATTAAATAAATATATATTACATGGAAGGAAGAGAGAGAACTTGTTATTTTAATGTATTGTTAACGTTTTAAGTTAAGGTTCAAAACATTTGCTCTACCCTTGTTAACATTTCAAACAATATTTAAATTAGACATTATATATATTACTTTTGTTAAGAATATACTCCGAATATGCATCCTTTAATATTCTCTCTATAAATGGGTGTTCTACTAGCTAAAAGCTATATTTTAGGAGGACAAAACTTATACATTAAACTTCATTTCATATATGTTTCATTGAATCTCTTTTTTGTAAGGCATTTAAAGAGGAGGGGAGTAATTTGAAGGTTTCTGGGAATATGCTTACCACTGATTTTTGAGATAGAAACAATGGGATCATGCGTTATACTTTTTTTTCAGACATTGGAACTGTCCTCAAAGTTGTCAGCATTTCAAAGGAAAAGTGGAATATGGAAGAGGTAGTGCTGGAGGAGTTGCAGATATTCAAGGTAAGACTTAGTCCAGAGTTCCAGGAGAAGAGATGTTGAAACTGAGTAGCCCTTGTTATAGGGCACCCTTGTTTTAATACATCATCACGTTTCCCAGAGAAGCCTTTGAAATTAGCTTTCTTAGTTTTCTTTTCCCGAAGCAGTGGAAAAAGTTTTATAGGCGACTAGGAATGGGACTCACCTTCCTCTGTAGCATACCGCTGAATTCAGGGCTCCCGGGATTGCCTCTCATTACTGCATTCTCTAAGCATATAGTCAGACAAATTGCCACATTAAATGAAAGCCTGGGGTCTCTTTTACTATCCAGATGCTTTTCTACTTTATAAATTTTACTTTTCAATTTTTTCCCCAATTGAATTTGAGAAAACTAGACCAGTGTATAAATCATGTGTCCCTGCTTTTCTGTAAGGAAATTAAAAAATATATATATAGGTTGCATGATACTAAGTCTTCATGTATGCTAAATTCCTCTCGCCCGCCAAAAAGAGTTAGTAGATCTAGAAGAATAGTTCTCCAGATTTGGAGAATGAATGCCTTTGACTTTTAACAGTAACTCTCAACTGTGGCATGTTTTGTAAATCCTCAGTAAAATTAAGTTTACAATTATTTGCTGATAATAACATTTGAAATACTTTTTTGCTTAGAGAAACTTTTTTTAAAAATATGCTTTGTCTATTAGAACATTTTTATTTAGACTGTTTATTAAAATGGATTGTTTCTATGTCAATATCTAATGCTTTAAAAGAGAATAAAGCCCTCCTCTGTGAGGTGCTCAAGTTAATTAACATACTGAGTTCCACAGGATCCTGTTTACATTGTGATGATAATAGTGGTCAAGGAGTTAACAAGAACAAGACCTGCTATCTGGTGTCTACCAAAACAAAATCTTGGGTGGTTCCTAGGGGAAGGCCAGATGTCAAATATAAGTGTGAACCCAGAGGCCAAAAAATACAGTCCCTGTAACACACATAGTTGCATTAGAACAAGTCTCATTCAATGGTGTTAGACAGTGGTCAAGAAGAATTACTTGGATTCTTCTGTTAAAATTACATAATGACCAGCTTTTGTTTTCTTTTCTCATTTTAAAAACAGTTTTATTGTGGTATAATTGAAATACAACAAAAAACTGAATATATTTTATGTATATGATTTGATGTTTGGCCATGTTTTTAAAATTGATAACAAAAAATGCTATTTGATAGAACTTTCTCACTGAAATTTTTTCTTTAATATATTTCTTTAAACTTTAACATCTGGTAGTCCTTGTCAATTAGTAAATATGAGCTGATGCTAAATGAAAAATAGCAGAAAGATGATAGGTAGATGGAAATTTTTAAAATCATCTTGTCCTTTTTCGTTTGGTAGCTTTTTTGTTCATGTTTCTGATTTTATCTTGCATGCATCAAGCCATATTTTCTACAAATAAAACTAGCCTTAGTTCATATCATGAAATCATTTGCACCAGTATTGTATAGTGTTCCGTAAAGAATGTGGTCATCCACAAGGAGCACTATAACTGTTCAAAACTCTGCTACTTAAAACAACTTTTTGAACCACTGATCTAAGTAAGAGCAGAAAGAGGTAATAAATAATTACAGAGATGTTCTTGTCAACACTAGTTTGGCTTATATGGAAGCCGTTAAGATAAGCAGATTTAGAAGAAGAACACTTGTGAGTAACTGGGAACAATTTTCAATGCAGAGTATTTTCTTATGTATTTAGGTCACTTATCTTTAACAGGATACTATAAATAATGATTTTTATCATTTCTGTTAAGGTACAAACACTAAATTTTGAAGAAAATAGCAAACAATAAGAACTTTTTTTCCTTATGTAATAGACTTGATGTTTACTTCAGTGATATATGGCATCAGATAAAACAACATATTGTTTAATATAAAAACCTGTTAATGATTATCTTTATTGACATTTAACTTCTTTTTTCAGCACCCGTCGATCATCTTGAACATGGAATTGTCTCTGAAGCAGGTACTTTTTAACTTTTGTATGAAAGTTAACCGCAAAAGCAATGGGCTGCTTGAATCAAACTTTATTTGGAAAACAATCCATTGAAATTGGAAGTTAAATTTTAAGAAATGTAAAATGTTATTTGTTTCTCTTGTAATTCATTAGAGACCATTGTTTCAGCCTTGCCTTGGGAGAAATTGAGTTAAATTTCATTAATTGAATGATGCATTCTCCCTTTCCTTTGGATCTTAAAAACTGAACTCACTTTCCTAGTCTCATGAGAATGTCCCTCTCTCAAGCCCATTAGACATTCATGTAGAATATCAACCCTAACCATTATAAAGGGTTTTAAATCTGGGAGTCTAGGATTTAGAATATGAACTGTGGTGACAAACAATCCAAAAGTCAACCTTCAACATGTCACATAATATCAAACTCTCAGAATCAATTTCCTCAACAGTGAAGTTAGAAAAACAATATCCACCTCCAGAGTTTGTTGGGAGTTTAAAGAGGATGCTTCATGTAACATTCTAAACAGAGAGCAGACACACAAGTGTAAAGTAAATGGTAACTAATTATAATAACAGTAATAATCTTTAACATGATTTCATAACTCTCTGATGATATTCCAAATTGTAATTGATTCAAGAGATTCAGACTGCACTATTATTTCTGTTTGCACCCCCAATATTTAAGAAAGCCATATGACATGTTCAACATCAAGGTGTTGCTAAAATTGTCTTAATCTATTACAGTTCCTATGGCAGAGTGATTTTTTTAGAAAATGATCCAAATAGTTTTCTTCTTCAGGTCTTTGTCATTTATTTGTTCATTCACTTATCATTTATTTATTGAAGGCCTAAGGTGCTTGGAGGGTACATAAATGAATGAATAACACAGCTCGCCATTAACCTCCAGAAGCTCACAGTAGAGCTGAGAGTCAAAGGAAGATGCTAACACTGCACAGTAATAATAGGGTATATGCTAGAAAGACAGAGACAAGAAAGGGGCCTAAAGAGAGCCAGAAGGAACAGGGAAAGATAACTGAAAGATGAGACATACAACTTGAATTATGAAGGATGTCCTACTTAACCAGATATATTAAAAGGAGAATGGAATGGAAGAGCATGTGCCAACCAGAAGGGGAGAATCTTTGCAAAAGTGTGAAGAGTGAGAGACCATAGCTTATTGTAATAAGTGTGTGTACAATTAGGTTATGGATCATATGTGTGTTCAAACGGGAGGAAGGCTAGAAATGAATCTGGAGAAGTAAGACAGAACAAGATTAGACACATCTTTATATATCCTCCTAAGAAGTTTAGTAGCATATCTTAAAAACAATGAAAACTCCTGGGTGCTTTGGTAACGCTCACCTGTCGTCCAGCTACTCAGGAACCTAGAGTGGGAGGATACCTTGAGCCCCGGAGCTCAAGTCCAGTCTGGGCAACATAGTGAGATCCAGGCTCAAAAAAAGAGAAAAAAAAAAAAAGAAAAAAGCCATTGAAAAGGAAAACAAACAAACAAAAATACATTAATGATTAAGCAGAAGGGTATTATAATAAGATTTTCTTTTTAGAAAAATCGGTCTGGTGCGGCAGTGTGGAAGATAGATTGGGTACTGGGGTAGAGGTGGGGGTTGTTGGAAAACAAAATCAAAGCCAGCAGAAATAGGACACTTACAAGTAATCTAGGAAAGAAGTGATAAGGACTGAAACAAAGTCAGTGGCGGTAGAGAGGGAGGAGACAAAATAGATTAGAAAATTCTGTATGAGAGAATGGAAATGAAGTGATGACAGACTGAATGTGAGAGAAAGAAGATTCAAAGACAACTCCCAGATTTCTGTCTTAGATGACTTGGTGGATGAGGGTGCTGCTCTCCAAGGTAGGGCAGGAGGAATAGATTTAGGGGGGTTATTATGTTCATATTTATACTGTTTTCAAGATATGTCTAAGTCTTTTGTACAATATAAAAGGTAAATAAATAAGAAGCAAAAAGAGGGAAACCCAACATTTAATGCAAAAAAAGAAATCACAAAGGAGACAAATGTCTTAATCTGAAATAAAGAGGGAGAATAGAAAGTGGAGAAAGTTTCAAGGAATATATAGTCATTAGTGTCAAACAGTATAGAGAATTTCAGTAAAACAAATACTAAACAGTGTTCATTGCATTTAGCAACTGGGAAGTCTTAATTGACAGTTTAATGGATGCTAGAGGTGTAAGACCTATTTCTGTAAGTTGAGTACTATGTTATTATGCCGATACCTATTTCTAACATGGATTTCCTTCCTTTAACTCTTGAAATGGTCCACTAGAGTGGACCATGAGTTCTTTGGCACAGATTGTGGCTTATTCACTTTTATCACCCCTCCTCCTCCACCACTACTACCACAGATACTCAAAAGAATGTATAAGGGAAGTAATTCATTACTTTCAGGACTCATATTGAAAATGTGATCTTATTTGCTGGGTTTTTCAGTATCATGCAGCCTTGCATTTTTGGTATGGCATCCCTCAAGCCTGTTTGATACTTTCTTTCATGATAACAAATACTCTCTCTCCCATTAATAACTCATGTTCTTTCAAGGATCAGTACTTCAATAACAAATGAAACAAATGAAATGGTTAATTGAAACCAGGGGAATGCTTTATAAATTTATTTTCAGTCATCTCTTATATAAGGAGTCATGGGAAGTCTTGGGAAGACCGTGAGCTTTGCCTATAGCATCTGTGCTGGACATAATCTCTCAAAGTACATTTTCTAGTATTGAGAAAGAATTTGACATCTTAATTCCTGTCTAACAGCTGGTTTTTGACCTTCTGAAATTACTGCCAAGCTTGTAGAATGCTGTCTATTTCAGCATCAAAATCTTCAAACTATCATCCAACCAGAATAGAAATGATTGACTTATTTTACTCCTCATTATGTTTCTGTACAAGTGTTTACAATGGGCAGGACACCCAGAGAAACAGATTTATATGTATTATGTGATATTCAAGAAAAGAAAATTCTTAAGACTAGTCTGAAAGATCTTCTAATTCATTTGTTTTACCCGATTTGCAGCAACAATTGTACATTGGTTCCCGAGATGGATTAGTTCAGCTCTCCTTGCACAGATGCGACACTTATGGGAAAGCTTGTGCAGACTGTTGTCTTGCCAGAGACCCCTACTGTGCCTGGGATGGAAATGCATGCTCTCGATATGCTCCTACTTCTAAAAGGTAAGAGGCACATTGAGTTAGTATAAAGCCTTCCTTTCTACAAGATGAATATCTCACATTAATGCCTTGTCTTATAGTTTAAGTTAAAGAGAAAATATATACCAAACATGGCCTATGGAAGGAATATTGAAATCAAAATGTTGTTTTATATTTTTACATAAAATTTAATTTTGAAGGAGGATAAAACAGACGCTCTGAAATTCTGAAATATGGAACTTCGAACAATTTTAATATATTGTTTATTCACTATTTTGGCTTTTGTATAATTGTTCCTTCCCTATTTCTTATTTCTAAATATGCATATACTGATGCCTACTGTTTTGCAAATAATATATAAATATATATGATGGTACAAGCACAGATTGTATAAAACCCACAGTGTAGCCCAGTGACTTGGTATAATTTTAGTTTTACTCTAATAATTATAACTTGGTCAATTTCTGCCACTCATATAATTAAACAACGAACATTTTCCTTACTGTTTGTAGTTCATTGCTTTATGTGTTCTTAGAAATAGTGCTATTTTGAGCCAACAATTCCAAGCTAGGAATTTGTTCTATATACACATGTGCAAAAGTACCACAAAGTTCTATGTTCAAGAATGTTTATTTCAGCATTATTTTTATAGCAAAATAACTGCAAACAATCTGAATGTCCATTGATATGCTTGCCGCTAGCTAAATATATTATATTAATTAGTTTAATGTCAATTATAGTAACATTATTTTCTAAAGTATTCAAAGTATATTTTCCTGTAGGTGAAAAGTAAGCAAATGTATTTTTAGGTCTGTTTTCAAACTAACAGGCACATGCTAGTGTCATTACCACATGTACACTTTTTTCTTTTTGGAATTTTATTGATTTCTCAAATTCTGATTTCTAAGAAATTACGGATTGAATGTATAGTGCAATAGCAAATATTACTTAAAATTAGAAAACATTTTATATTCCCTGAAACCCATGAATTAAATTGAAATGGGTACATATGATTATTAGAAATTACAAGTTAAAAGTCACCCACATTTTGTTATAGTTTTTGGCCAAGAACATACTCATTATAGTCTTTGGGGAATGCTTTCCTGGAAAGCTGAAAAACAAGAATGCTCATTAGTTGGTAATAAACCTCAGTGTGATGAATTGACCCTGTTCCTTAAGAAGCCAAGATTTAAAAACATTCTTGACCTTATGTACCTTACACCATCATAATTTTTTCTTCTTGTATTTCCCAAGACTGTATCTCTGATCTTTCAGACATGCCACTGTGATGTTTTCCCTTACCTAACATAATGTCATGTGAGCCAAAAGATGTGTATAATGGATGAATCTTGTCATCTGTTGTCATCTGTTCAGCATTACCCTCAAGGAACACTCTAGATATCACAGAACGTTTATTGGTGCTTTTCTGATCTCTGAAGTGACAAAATAAAATAGCCCAAGCAAATGAAAATATGCTGTAAGGGTGTAAGAACTTGCTTAGATGTAGCAGGGTTTTTTTGTTTGTTTGTTTTTCTTTTTCTTTTTTATAAAATAGTTACTACTTTATTTTAAGGAAAATGTGTGATATAATACAAAAGCCATTGTTTAATATTATTATTATCATAACTACCAGAAAAACAATTTGAGCTACTCATCAGCAGATAGAAATAACAGGTAGTTTTTTATACCATATTGAACTTATAATTCTATTTCAAGTTACAGTATTTAGTTTGTTGCTTAATTAAATCTATGCAATAATGAATCTTTCCATGACAAGGTGTTTTGTATTTGTGTATATGTTCCTATCCACTGACTGAACTCTTGTATATATTATTATTTCTCAATGACTGACTAAAAAGAGAGTTCCTAAAGAGAGTAACTGGCCGGGCGCAGTGGCTCATGCCTGTAATCCCAGCACTTTGGGAGGCCAAGGCGGGCAGATCACCTGAGGTCGGGAGTTCGAGACTAGCCTGACCAACATGGAGAAACCCTGGCTCTACTAAAAATACAAAAAAAAAAAAAAAAAATAGCAGGGCGTGGTGACACATGCCTGTAATCCCAGCTACTAGGGAGACTGAGGCAGGAGAATCGCTTGAACCTGGGAGGCGGAGGTTACGGTGAGCTGAGATCGCGCCATTGCACTCCAGCCTGGGCAACAAAAGTGAAACTCCGTCTCAAAAACAAACAAACAAAAAAAGAAACAAAAAACAAAAAAACAAAAACAAAAAAAAAACAAGAGTAGCTATCCTCATTTTAATTATATAAAACCAGGATTATATTTTTATGTAACCTTTATTGTTGAATACTTTGTGAAAAATCAGAGAAAAAGAAGCACAGTTAAATAAAATTCATGTCATCTCATTGTCTGAACAGGATTGCTTCTATTAGGACCTCACTACCAGTAGTTTTTAAAATCAATGTTAGATTGATTGGAATATTGACTTGCATTTAAGTTGAGCTGTAAGACAAGCATAGAACTGCATCTGCTACTGTTGTTAGTGTTAGATGTAGCCTTTCTATATGATGGTAATCATGCTTGAGGTTCTAATCAGTGTAATCCCCTTTCCGTAGGAGAGCTAGACGCCAAGACGTAAAATATGGTGACCCGATCACCCAGTGCTGGGACATCGAAGACAGTAAGTACAGCTTCGATATGCTTTTTCTGTGATTTAAAATGCTAAGCCCATTCTTTTGTGTACTTTTATTATATGACTTAAACCATCTATTATCTGGGAATATCTCCATTTTTTGTAATGCATGTGTTCTGGAAGAGCAACAGGAAATTGTATAAATCAACCCCTGTCTACGTGCCTAATAGAATAATCCTTTGTTATATCATTATTTGTTTCATATGTCTTTTAAAATTCCTAAACTGTAGCCTTTGTTTCTTTTTACTACCATATCCATCCTTATAAAGTTTGAAAACTGCTATTAGAGATAAAACAGGATATAACAGAAAACATTTGGACATTTAGAGTAAACTCAAATAGACCTCCCAGAAGTCTGGTAAAAGTGTAGGTCTTATTTGAAAGAAGTTTTTAGGTAGCCTATACTTTATTTATATTCACCTATCAAATCATATATTCACTTAATCAATAAATATTTATTAAGCGACTTTCATATGCATGTAATTGTCCTGGGTATACTATGTGACTAAGAAACTCCTTAGAGAGCTTATGAATCTTTGGGGAAATGTCATAAGGCACAATTAGTGATAGGGGAGTTTAGTGAAAGAGAGGCTGTATTGTTTAGAAAAATGAATCATAGAATAGAAGGTCTTGAAAGCCTGAAGGAGAAGGCCAGTGTGGGGGAGTAGAGAGGAGGCCTGGTGAGTGATTCTGAAAACAGAGAAAAAAAAAATCGATAAAAGTATGTATTCCAGAGCTTCAGTTACTCTCCACTCTCAAGCTCTACCTTCAGATAGAAAATATGTGCACATACACACCAAACACACACACACACACACACACAAACTGGTAGAGGAAGTGCACATTCATCACAATGTTACTGACCACCCCACCAGTGATGTAAGTAACCCAGATTTCATAATCTATAACTGGTGGTCTGGTAGTGTTTTCTTGATTTAAAAGCAAAACAGTTATTTTTAACTTATAACTTAATTCTTCTGAAAAATAAGCCTTCATCCAGATTAGTATGTTTGGGTTCTTGTTCTAATGTGTAGGTGATTCATTGTGATGTCCATTGGTTTAGTTACCAATCATTACTGTGCGATACATATGCAATTCTCTACACGTGCATATGAAATGTATCAGGGATGATTATAGGTATTGAGGATATAGCAATGAACAACAAAGAAAACAACAACAGAATCTGTGCATTCACAATACTTATATTCAAGAGTGTGTTAGGGGAGAGAGCAGACAATAAATACCAAAACAAGTAAAATAAATGCTATGTCAATGATAAATGTTATGAAGAAACTGACACAAAACATAGTTGCTGCCTAAGGCACTCACAATTTTTGTCTTCACTTTACCATATCCTATTCATGCTATAACCCACTGCACGCAGTCTTTTCTAATCATCATGATCATCACTCTATCCAATCCATTCTTGTGAAGGTCACCGGCAATTTCCTCCTTGCCAAATCCAATGACCAATTTTCAGTTCTCATTTTTACTTAAGCTGTAACTCCCTCCTTTTTGAAACACTTTCTTTTGACTTCCATGCATTTGTGTGCTGGAGCCAGTTCATGTGGCCTCATATAAGTTGGTTGCTTAAAATTTTGAAATTTTGTGAGCTGATTTTAAACCACTGAAAGCTTGAATCAGTCAGACATGTTGGGAGTATTTACACCAGCAAAATCAGCAAGCACTACAAATTAGTTTTTTTGTTGTTTTGTTGTGTTTTCAGAGAAATGATGTTCCAGCATACCTATGTGCCCTTATACCATATCCTTCTGGTTTACCTCTTACCTTGCAAACTGTGCCTTCTGAGTGTCCTTAACTTTCCTTTTTGTCCCACCTTTTAAATATTGGAGTGCCCCGAGCCACTTTCCCATTCTCTGTCTACTCACTCTCTAATACTGTCTATTTCAACACTGTCAGAGGCTATTTCCCTCCCAAATTCATAGTCCAATTCTGAACTCACCCTTACATGCCAGACACAGACGCTTGTATGCCTACTAAAGAGCTCCACTTGAAGGCCTAATTAGCATCTGAAACTTATTCTGAGAAAGAATTCTTGTTATCTTCTTCAAGACCTATTTGTTCTGCAGACTTTCCTTTATTAACAAATTGCACACCATTCACCCAGCTACTTATGTCAAAAAGCAGCTAGGAGTCACTTTTATAATATTTTCTTTCCTTCGCATCCTATCACCAACCTCTCAATTAGTCCTTCTGGCCCATGGTCAAGCTTTCCTACTTCTCATTACACCCACAAATGCCAGCCTAACTGAGGCCATAGTAGTTCTTCAGTAGCTGCTTCACTGGTCTTTCTGCCTCCACACTTGTGCCACTTCTATCTGTACCCCACTTAGCTGTATACCCCACTTACTAGCCAGAGTCATCTTTTTAAAAACTTCAGTCAGAGCATGTGACTCCCTTACTCAACATTTTTCAATAGCTTCTTAGAACAATTGGTAAAAAAATGGAAAGCTTTCCTATGGCATGTAAGATTATTCTTGACCTGATCTCTAGTATTTTCTCTGACCCTCCTTCACATCACTGTTGCTAGATTCACTTAGTAGCTTTCTGTTTTTCAAAAGCACCAATGAGTTGCTGCCTTATGTATGTTTGCATTCATTGTCCTCTGTACCTGAGGAACTCGTTTTTCAGATGTTTATTTAGCTCCATCTTTTTACATCAATTAATCCTATGGTTACATGTTAATTATTCAGAGAGACCTTTCCTGATCATCCCATTTAAAGTACTTTTTTTTTTTTTTTGCCCGTGGTATTTTCTAATCTCCTTTATTGTTTTGTAGCAGATATTACTTCTTTATTCATTTACTTGATTACTTTGTCTATGTCACTAGAATGTAAGTTTCTAGAGGGCAGTGAATTTCATATTCATCCTGTCATATTATTCTAGCACTTAAAATGATGTTAGTGTGTTAGGCACACAATAGCAGTTGTGTAATAGACAAGTAAATAGAGGGATATTCAGATGGATAGCATTTGAGCCATGCCTTCAGGAGAAAGTTAGATTTTATAAAGTAATGAAGAAACAATAATTAAAATCAGAAAGACCTCACATAGATTGGGTAAAGTTTGTGAAAGTGTCTACATGATTCTATTAATTTTATGTTTACTTTATAGGTGCTAGGAGCTATTTCATATTGCTCAGAAAAGTTTTTTTTTTTTTTTTTTTTTTTTTTAATAAAAGTAATTGACACCTGTATAAAACATTGATTGGAATATGAGATGCTAGAGGCGGAGAATCAATTGTGGGAGTTAGAGTAGAGACTGTAAAGATATTTACAAATTAATTGACTTGTCTCTAATCCATCATAAATGTGTGCTGGATTTTATTAGGAAGTCAAGTCTTGAATAATGGGCAAAGATTTTTCTTTTCTTCTTTATTTTCTTTCTTTATTGCTTTTATTGTTAAAAGCTGCAAAACTGCATGGTTATCGATGACATAAAACCAGCAATACATACAGAAAAATAGTTCAACAACATTAAACAGATCAATCTTGCACTTCAATGATAAGCTATATATTTATTATAAAGAGGTATTCTAGGCATTTTACTATAAAAAAATTTTTTGACTGCAATCTGGAGGAAAAAAAAATACTCCACTATTATCTTACATGTCATAAGAAGCTATTTTAACTATTTCAAACACTATTGTATATAACATTTACACATTTAAAATTTAGGTCATAATAGAATAAAACAAGTTGAATATTCCTTATCTGAAATGCCTAGGATCAGAAGGTTTTTGGATTCCATATTTTATCAGATTTTGGAATATTTGCATATACATAATGAAATATCTTAGAATGGGATCCAAATCTGCACACAAAATTTATTTATATTTCATATACACCTGATACACATAGCCTTCAGGTAATTTTGTATAGTATTTTAAATAATATTGTGCATGAAACAAAGTGTGTGTGCATTGTATCATAAGAAAGTAAAGGTGTTATTTTCTCAGCCACCAATGCGGACAATCTGTGGTTGTATGGCATCACCACCATTCCTGACTCTGAATTTATATGTTACCAATAAGCAATCATCATCTTATTCACACATAAACTGTATGTTGTGTCCCTGCCTTTTGACTGCAACCCATCAAGTAGAATTTTCCACTTGTGGTTCACGTCTGTGCTGAAAATGTTTTGGATTTTGGAGCATTTTGGATTTCAGATTTTTGAATTAAGGATGCAGAACCTTTGTGTATGATAGTGTGTGTGTGTGTGTGTGTATGTATATGTGTATGTGTATATAATGTGCATACATCTATATACATTTAAAAACTTTTAAAGTGGAAAACTTAGAATTCAGAAATGAAACAAACATTGTTGGAAGTAACAATAAATTCATTTTCAGTGAAACTGATGTAGAGATGTCAGACATTATTTTTATTAATTTGAAAAAAGAGTTCACGGCCGGGCACGGTGGCTCAAGCCTGTAATCCCAGCACTTTGGGAGGCCGAGACGGGCGGATCACGCAGGTCAGCAGATCGAGACCATCTCAGCTGCTAACACGTGAAACCCCGCCTCTACTAAAAAATACAAAAAAATAGCCGGCTTAGGTGGCGGCTTGCAGTCCCAGCTACACGGGGAGGCTGAGGCAGGAGAATGGCGAACTCCGGGAGGCGGAGCTTGCAGTGAGCTGAGATCCGGCCACTGCACTCCAGCCTGGCGACAGAGCCGGTGACTCCGCCCGCGAGTTCAGATAATGAGCTCGCTATCACTTTTCCAGTTGATTTCACCAATTTATCTTTTACTAAATTGACCAATTCTTTGGTCAAGTCAGTCTAATGGCATTTCTCCTGAGCCCTTGCCCCATATCCCAAAAATTAACCTGCATCCTCCCCTACTTTGTTGACAAAATCCTTTTCTCAGGAAAATTGTATCTGTTATTATAAGATGGTGCATATCTTTCTTTTCCATAACTGGCACCAGTGATCTTTTTGTGCATTAGGAATTTATTAACTGTGAAAATCACAGCTATAATCTGTTGAATTGGTGGAGATAGTTGATTGACTACAGGTTTTAAATGGAATCCACACATTTTGAAGGTTAGATGAGGTTAATTCATAATGGTGTCAGCATGCTTGACTTAATCCTTGCTGGTAAAACACAAATAAGTTCAAAATAAGTTTCTTGAAAAGAAGCCTAACTAACATATGTGCATTTATGCCATTGCTGATCATTTGTATGCTTAGGTTTAGGATTCACTTGGTCTTTTAAACCTTACTCTAGGTATGTTCTATAGTGCTAAGTAAGCCAATCTGTAAAATTGAGATATCTGAATATATGATGAGATAGTGCATATTTGGGCTAAGCTGAGCAGCTGTCATTTTTTGTTTGATCAAATTTGAGCTAGAGCTCTTAGATCACACAAGGGACACAGCCTTTGGCTACTCTAGATGGAATGTATTTCAGATGGTGCATTGATTTACGAGAATAAGGTGTCTGAGACACTGTTCTTTTAAGCATCCCAGTAACTATCTCATAGCAAATGTATATTGGGCTAAAATATCCCTCTGTATAAAAAAGCATAAAAATGATAGATTAATACAGATAAGGCCCAGATATTGAGTATTAGTGCATCTGGCTCATGATCATCATCATAGAATTTTGTCAAGTGTAGATCACTATAACTTACTTTTCTGATATCAAAATTTTATGTTATCTGATCAGCTCTGTGGACCAATTCATGATAGAAATTGCCTTTAAATTAAAGCAAACTGCTCCAGAACTATCTACAAAATTGTTTATATTTTATATTAACAAAAAAGTATTAAAGCACTAAAAGATGCAAAAGATTTATTCAGCTCAAAGAAAAAAATCTCAATATATAGAGTTAGATATTATGAACATTATTTTTTAAAATCAAGTGCAAATAGCTAATATATTGATGAAAGAATAAAAATTACAATACAGGGATAAAATTTTAAAAATCCATCTATTGTGTAATATTTGTCTCAGGTAACAATATTATAACATGAATTTCCTTTCTCTTTAATAATGTATATGATTCTTTCCCTATGGCATCTGTTCTGAATCAGTCTGTTTTCCCATTGCTTTTAAAATCAGGTCAAGGTTAATCTCTTATTCCATGTTTGCTTTCCAGGCATTAGTCATGAAACTGCTGATGAAAAGGTGATTTTTGGCATTGAATTTAACTCAACCTTTCTGGAATGTATACCTAAATCCCAACAAGCAACTATTAAATGGTATATCCAGAGGTCAGGGGATGAGCATCGAGAGGAGGTAAGCTGTTGTCATCAAAGAATACTCACTTTGAGGGAAATAGTGTACGATTGAGAGATGTTCAACTTTTAGTGCTGTATGCTACTTTTATCATTATTTGATTTAAAAAAAAAAAAAAAAAAAGGTTTTGCTTACTAACACCAAAAGTAACAATAGCTTTTAGATAAGAATAGGCCAACTTCACACAAATGTTTTCATAAAATATATTTAAAAGTAGACTGAATTTTTTAAAGACTTTTACATTTTTTTTCCAAATTGCATATTTCATAGATTGCCTATATTTAGGAACAAATCCCTAATAACAAGAACATCATATTTTTCTTCCCACAGTAGCACAGTGACTACATTTTAGTTCGCATTGTGTTTAATTTAGATCATGAAATGAAGCATGTTGAGGTTGTATTAAAACAGAAATATCTGGTCGGGTGCGGTGGCTCATGCCTATAATCCCAGAACTTTTGGAGGCTGAGGCGGGCGGATCATGAGATTAGGAGATCGAGACCATCCTGGCTAATTCGGTGAAACCCTGTCTCTACTTAGAATACAAAAAAAATTAGCCAGGCGTGGTGGTGGGCGCCTGTAGTCCCAACTACTGGGGAGGCTGAAGCAGGAGAATGGCATGAACCCACGAGGTGGAGCTTGCAGTGAGCCGAGATCGTGCCGCTGTACTCCAGCCTGGGCAACAGAGCAAGACTCCATCTAAAAACAAACAAGCAAGCAAAACAGAAATATCTATGTTTATCAAATTATATGAGCAAATTAGATAAGTATCCAGACATGTTAAACTAAGGACACTGTAATGAATAATGGAAAAAACACAGGATTCAGAATTACATATCTTGAGTTGAAACATGATCCTTAAACCTTTGGTAATGTTCCTGAGCCCCCAATTTTCTAAGTGAACAAAATAAATTCAAAAGTTACTATAATATTAAGTGAAAAAATGCATATGAGAATGTAGAATTTCAATAAAGAGGCTCTCACAACCATAAAATATGCATGTAAAATTACAGATACCCTATTAATGAGGGTATTTTACATGTGCATCAGGAAAGAGTACTAATCATGTGTTTAGAAAATACTAGTTCTACCTTTGGCTTGACTCCTGAGAATTCATGAGCAGATCGTAACTTCTCTAGCACTTAGTTTCTCTCTTATATAAGTAGATCAAATTTCCCTAAAATATCAGCCTTATTGACAAGTCTATAAACATTTAAAATAGTACATGTAATTAAGTCAAACATTAGTACAGAACAGTGGATCTCAACCTCTGGTAATTTTGTTTCCAGAGTACCAACATTGGGCGATGTCTGGAGACATTTTTGAACATCACAGCTGGGTGGGTGGGTGGCCAAGTAGGTGCCCCTGGTGTGTACTGGGTAGAGGTCAGAGATGATACCAAAAATTCTACAATGCACAGTTCCTCACAATAAAAAACTATGTCACTCCAAATGTGAAAGATGCTGAGGTTAAGAAAACTTCAGGTAAAAAAAATCAAATTTTATCGTAAGAAATTGATTTAAAGATATAGTTATACTGTTACATGAAGAGTTTAACATCATTCTCTTCATCTAACAGCTACAAGAATAACTTTTTCTAAGTGTTAACTCTTTACATACTTAATATATAAATAAAAGAATAACTTCATGTTTTGTTAAGTCAAATTTCACCAATAAAACTAGATACATCATCATTCCTGACTTCTATAAGTCCTAAGACTATGGCAGATTCATATTTACACTGCATATTTATTTTAAGGGTTCAATTTTTTACCTTTATATTGAAATATTATTTGATACAGAAATGATTATTTAATTTCAAAATACAAGGCATTTACTAGAAATGTTGAAAGAACGATACTGAAATTTTTTAACTTGCAGATTTTTTTATTATGTTGCAATGTTTTAATCTTAAGTGTCACAAACCAATATTTTGAATTTCATAGCAAATAAAGTTTGATAATTGCTTTTCAGTTAAATATAATTCTTTAATAAATGGATTTTTCTTCATGGGAAATTTAATCTGATTTTTAAAATTATGTGGTCCTCTGCTTGAGTTCATCTCTCAGCTCTAGATACTTACATTTGCCTGTGGTTGTTTGCATTCACATCTTGCATTTTCTTGAAAATTCCATGCATTACTTTAATTTACCTTTTAAAAGTATATTATATATTCATAATGGTACCATGCTCCATGAATTTCAATGGAGCAGAAATATTTATTGAATTTTACTTAAAAGTATCTTCACTGTAATATTTCAACTGGTATTTTCATTTATCTTTGTAAATAGAGAGTTTCACATTATCCAGGATATGCAATACTGCTTCCTGAGCTGAGGAAAAGGGCAATATCCAGATTATACTTGAAGCATTTTTCCCAGCAGGATGCCTTCTGCTTCTTACCCATAAGGTCACAGTTTGGAATCTTTCCTCCACTCAAAAACAGCCTGCAGGAGGGACCGTGATCTCCTGTGGCACAGAGGCTGTCACCAGGTTATTCTCTGCCAGGAGGAGAACATTTCCTTACTGAGCTGTTTCACAGTTGGGTGCTGTACGGGAGGTCATGAGTCAGTTATCTGCTGACTTTCTTATAAAACTGTTCTTAAAATTGATGATGTTTATGCTGTAACTAGCGAGTCAATTGGCAGTCCCCAAGCTTCTGTTGAACTTTTGGGATCTGAATAAGTAAACGAGGCCGTACTATATTTTCTCTGTTTATGTTAATAATATTTTAAAAACATCTTCAAATATTTGCATTATTCCACTTGTCGATCTTATTTTATTTTTATTCTAAAAGCAATATAAATGATTTTAAAATTATTGTAACACATAAAATAAGTATGAGGCCACTAAGTGTATATAAGCATAAATAATATTTTGATGTCTATTCCAGCTTTTTTTCCCACTCACCATTGCACTGTGAGCATTTTCCATTATCATTTAATGTCAATACCATGCTTTTTCTGTCTCCCACACATCCCACCCTGATGCCGTAGTTATCCATAGGTATTCCAGGTGTTCTCTCACTAGATCATGTTCCTGCTTGAAATAATAATAATGAACTTTGTTATATCTGAGTCTTTCTCTGCTTTTCTAACTATTTTCTTAGGAAAAAATCTTAGAAGTAAAATAAGTTAAAGACATTTGTTATCTTTGTGGATTTTGATAAACAACACCATATTGCTAATTTCACATAAAAATCACTGTATTAGTGTCTGTTATAAAGCCCTGAGGCAAAATTATGGTTCACAATTTAAGAAAATCTTTACCAGTTTAATATGAAAACTGTATTGCCTTAATAGCTACTTCTTTGCATATTAGTGGATGCGAACTGACCTTCTTATGTGTCTTGGTTCTTGGCTTCAGTTGTATTTGGCGAATTGTCTTGCCTGTCATTGCTTACTTTATATGGGCATATTTGTTTAATAATAATTGTAATAAGTCCTTTGTATATTACATATATTAATAATTTAATGTTATACATTTATTTTATTTTACATTTCTTTTGTTTCTGACAATTTCTGACTTTCCTACACATTTCGTTTTATACAGGCAAATCTGTTGATTTATGGCTCTGTGATATTTCACCTGTTATGCTTAAAGACTCCTTCCCCCTGGCCGGGCGCGGTGGCTCAAGCCTGTAATCCCAGTGCTTTGGGAGGCCGAGACGGGCGGATCACGAGGTCAGGAGATCGAGACCATCCTGGCTAACACGGTGAAACCCCGTCTCTACTAAAAAATACAAAAAACTAGTCTCTACTAAAAAATACAAAAAACTAGCTGGGCGAGGCGGCGGGCGCCTGTAGTCCCAGCTACTCGGGAGGCTGAGGCAGGAGAATGGCGTAAAACCCGGGAGGTGGAGCTTGCAGTGAGCTGAGATCCGGCCACTGCACTCCAGCCCGGGCAACAGAGCGAGACTCCGTCTCAAAAAAAAAAAAGACTCCTTCCCCAATCAGACAGCAATTATATATTTTTTCTAGTTATTTTATGAGTTTTTACATTTATATTTTACATATTATATTTACATGTACCCAAAGATTGTAAATTAATCTAGTAGTTATTTATGTATGTATATATTTGATTTTTCTTTTTAATAATGAGCTCATTGCTCTAGCATCAGTTTAGCAAGTTTTCCTTTTTCTAATGTTTGCTTAAAAATATGAATTATTGGTTTCGTGGTATATTAATAGATGGATCATATACAGTGTCATGTAAGTAAACTCTGATAAATTTAAAAACATGTATACAAATGATTCTATTCCAGTTCCTTTTCCTTTCTTCCAAATTAAATAAGAAAAGTTTTCAGTGTATTTTTTAAATACAGAAAAATTTTTGCCACAGTTTTGCAGACATTTATTCTCTCACACAAGCAGCTTTCTTTATTTTTTAATCCTAATTTCCCACTAGTAATATTTTCTGTTAGAGAATGGGGATATTTTTGAAGCCCTGACCTCTTCCAAGGCATGTGCAGTGCTTTTACTATGGAAGAACTGACAGGTGAATTATCTGTAAAAGAACTACCATTAGACTGCTATTATAAGAGATAAAGTCCCTGACCTTTACCTGCTGCTTAATACTTAAATGTCCTTTGTCCCTTCCATGTTACTCTTCTCATGTTAAATGAATTGCCCTTCACTGGAGATCTACATTTAATAATGCCAGATATATTATCCTTGTTCACATTAGGCAAATGGATAGTCGACCCCAGCTCAAACGTGGTTTTAATTTGTAAAGTTGAGCAGTTTTTACTTATCACTTCTAGAGTGGAGAAAATTCCAAGAGTTTAAATCTATGACCAGAGATTACATTATCTCTTTGTTGAGGAGCTGAATTTTCTAAATTGACTGTGCTGACATTTCACTGTTGAGATACAGTCTGCATAATGCATCCTATTTCAGCAAAGAATGAAAGCATTACAGAGAAAGAGAATGTAAAGGCAAATGTTAATCAACTACTTAGTTTCTGGGTCACAGATTTTTATCTCTAGATTGTAAACATTCTCTGTAAATATATCTATTCAAAATGTCTTTTATTAGAGCTGCCAGTTTACTAAAAACATATTATTGAAATTTTAGCAAGAAAAAAATTGTTAAATGATCTAATTGACATTAGTTAGATGTAGAAAGCTGAAAATTTATTAAATCAAGTATGATATCTGTAGGTCAAAAACCAGAGAACAAATCCAGCACTCCACAGAAGAAAAGAAAGTTGAAAGATCATGACCGCATAATGGAATGCCAGGTGTTTATGGAATCCTGAGTCCTGTGGGGACAGAATTAGAGGGAAAAAGATGGAAGGGGACCAGACCTCAAAGTACAACAACATAAACAGGATACAAAAGATAATAGCAAAAGCAATGATGAAGTGTTGCACAATATGTGTGAGATCAAGTCATAATTTCTTCCTGTCAGAAGATTAAAGAGAACAATCAAAAGTCCTGGTCAGAGCTGTGACAATCTCTAAAAGCCACGTTAAATGTAATTTAAACATTAGCAAGAGTACCAGTTATGTAAAGGAAATCTAGAGATGAACTAGAACTGGAGATATCCACTTTGATTGTCATGCTAATAACCTCAGGCCATTTTCTATTAGAAGAATTACAGTAATAAAGGCTTCAAAATATTACCTCTCAAGCAGCATGGCAGTAGTATGTAATGTTGCTAATAATACTTCACATTTTAACCTTCAAAGAGCTTTGCTTTTAATCCCCCAAATACACCATATGCTGCACCACAACTTGATAGATGGGAGACCAATGGGGGAAGATAAATGAGTCATCATAGGAAACAGAGTAGAGACCAGAAGGTTCGGCTATGAAGCTAGTATTTTGAGACCTAAAAAGTATTAAATTACAAAAAAAAAAAAAAAAATACAGTGAAATTATCTAAGGGGAAAAAAATAATTATACGTAGTGTATTAAATTTGACATTGTCATTTCTGTTTAAGACTGGCCATTTAGAACTCTCCTAATTCAAATCACATTTATTTTAGGCATGAGACTCCTATGGTTTCTGAGAATGTAAATTAATTCAAAGTTAGTTTGTATTACAATAGCATTTCTAAATGTCTGGGCTTTTAGAATAAATCCATAAGAAAAAGAATACCACATCCAGCTTACCAAATGGGCAACATAAGAGAAACAAACACACAAAGCTCTGATGGTGTGGATTCAGTGCAGAGCGAAGGCAGGCCTGGAGACCATTCAGCCTCATTAACCAGGGATCTGAGCTGTGACCTGCCTTTGGCCTCAAATGGTTCCCCGCCAGCTGCACTTCTCTGGCACAGAGGGTGGCTTGCCATATACTTGTTAGTTAACTGGGCTGGTAGCCAGAGATGTTTCTTTTCCTTTTCTCATATTTCTAGAATTGGGGAGATTTTTTCCTACATATTTTTCACATAAAGATGCAGAGTACAATCCACCCACTGTGAATAAATTTAATTTAACCATCTTTATGCCTCCTTGATTTCCATCATCTAAAAGTCTACAATACAGGGGCAGATGTGTAAACTGGGAAATCTTCCAGACTTCTTTGTAGCTGCTGTTGTTGTTTTTGTTATTCCACTTAATGCTGAGCCACTCAACAATACTCCACATTAAGCAGGGCTCTTTTGTGGGTAAATATGCCTCTAGTTTGACTGAAGATAGGTTCATTATTCACACCATATCATGGGCCAGGCAAGCTTAATGTTAGAATTGTCTTTTAGTAATATTGCTTCAAAGGCTGGAGAGCATCACATTTCAGTGGAAGTTCTTTGTGTTCATTGTGCTTTCTCACACTTGAAATCACATTACCATGTCATAGTATATGAAGGCATGGCAAATATTTCCACAAATGACAGTTGAAAGTATCACGTATACATACAGTATGAAAATTCAATCCACAGTAAAGAGGGAAATTCAGCTTTCAATGTTGCTAACCTTCTGACTAGAGTCCTACTCAATTACAGCTCTAACCTCCAAAAGACTATACCCATACCTTTGGGTTTGACTTTAAAGACGTCATCATTTACAGCTTTCATATGCTACTCACATAGTTTATTTGGTGATATCTGGAAAATAGTAAATTCCACTTGGAATTATTGTCCTATTCTACGTTATAGGTAGTAGCATGTACTGAAGCTCATTTGCTATACAATGATTATAAATGTTGTATTCTTGCTCCACATTTCGGGTGCTAATTTATGATCTTGGTATAGTAATTTGTATATGAAATCTCTGTAAAGAAGGTCACTTGATGGTTTCCAGTTTTTCATTCCTATCTGTAAATTGGGAGAAAAAAAATAACTGTATTCCAAAGGCTGTTAGACTTACTAAGATACAAATGTGAAAAATTAAGGATAGAGTTTGGGGGCGATTACTTTAGTTGAATTTTTTTACCCTTTTAAACTATGGCTGACAATATTATGCTTGATGACAGAGACAAAGAGACAGTGAATATGTCTTTTAGGTTCATCTAAGTAAAACTATGTAGCCTGTTTTCATTTGCTCTTAGGTCTCTCTGTTTTTAATTTATTACCTATATTTTTCCAATTCTGCAGTTGAAGCCTGATGAAAGAATAATCAAAACGGAATATGGGCTACTGATTCGAAGTTTGCAGAAGAAGGATTCTGGGATGTATTACTGCAAAGCACAGGAGCACACTTTCATCCACACCATAGTGAAGCTGACTTTGAATGTCATTGAGAATGAACAGATGGAAAATACCCAGAGGGCAGAGCATGAGGAGGGGCAGGTCAAGGATCTATTGGCTGAGTCACGGTTGAGATACAAAGACTACATCCAAATCCTTAGCAGCCCAAACTTCAGCCTTGACCAGTACTGCGAACAGATGTGGCACAGGGAGAAGCGGAGACAGCGAAACAAGGGGGGCCCAAAGTGGAAGCACATGCAGGAAATGAAGAAGAAAAGAAATAGAAGACATCACAGAGACCTGGATGAGCTCCCTAGAGCTGTGGCCACGTAGTTTTCTACTTAATTTAAAGAAAAGAATTATTTACCTACAAAAACACTGCCTTCTGTTTTGTATATCCCTTATAATAATTCATAAATGCTTCCCATGGAGTTTTGCTAAGGCACAAGACAATAATCTGATTAAGACAATATGTGGTGAATATAAGAAAGGGCAAAAAAATCATTTGAACCAGTTTTCCAAGAACAAATCTTGCACCAGCAAAGTATAAGAATTATCCTAAAAATAGGGGCTTTACATTTGTAAATGTTCCATGTTTTGACTTTTGAAATTAATTGTCATGTAAATAATTGAGCTAAGTAAGTACCAAAGTTGATAGTATATAAGGTGCTTTATTCCCTCAAATGTCCGTTAAGCATGGAATTTACCATGCAGTTGTGCTACGTTCTTATGAACAGATATATCATTCCTATTGAGAACCAGCTACCTTGTGGTAGAGAATTAGAAGTCAGACACAACTTAAGACTACTTCCATTATCAACAGGAACTTTCCCAGTGAGCCATTCGCTCCTGGAGAATGGTATAGGAACTTGGAGAGGTGCATTATTTCTTTGTGGCCACAGGGGTTAAATTTAGTGTACTACAACATTGATTTACTGAAGGGCATTAATGTTTCCCCCAGGGTTTCTATTGACTAGTCAGGAGTAACAGGTTCACAGAGAGAAGTTGGTGCTTAGTTATGTGTTTTTAGAATATATGCTAAGCTCTACAGGGACAGAATGCCTAATAAATATTTTAATAAGATATGGGAAAATATTTTAATAAAACAAGGAAGACATAATGATGTATAATGCATCCTGATGGGAAGGCATGCAGATGGGATTTGTTAGAAGACAGAAGGAAAGACAGCCATAAATTCTGTCTTTGGGGAAAACTCATATCCCCATGAAAAGGAAGAACAATCACAAATAAAGTGAGAGTAATGTAATGGAGCTCTTTTCACTAGAGTATAAGTAGCTGCCAATTTGTAATTCATCTGTTAAAAAAAATCTAGATTATAACAAACTGCTAGCAAAAGTCTGAGGAAAAAATAAATTTTTCTGAAGAATCATAGGAAGGGTAGACATATTTTATTTATAACCAATGATATTTCAATATATATTTTCTCTCAAAAATATTTATCATTCTCTGTATATTATTTCTTTTTACTGCCTTTTTTCTTTCCTGTATATTGGATTTTGTGATTATGTTTCAGTGAATAGGAGAAAACAATATATAACACAAAGAGAATTAAGAAAATGACATTGCTGGGGAGTGGGGATATATATTTGTTGAATAGCAGAACAAGTGTAAAATTTTGACAACGGAAAGGGTTAAATTAACTCTTTGACATCATTTCTTCACGCAACCTTTTCGCATTGCTGAGTTAATCTGTTGTAATGGTAGTATTATTGTTTTAGTAATTTAACAATAAATAAGCCTGCCACGTGTAAAAAGAACCAAACTCACAATATTAACATAAACATCTTTCATATTTTGTTAGTACTTTCAAATGTTTTCAATTTGACTTTCCCTCTGACTATGTATGGTGTGTTTCCTGTCTGTTTAAGCAGAACTCACCTTTCCTTCTTGTAACACAGAACCCTTACCCTTCTTCGGTTTTGCCTTTTCACGCCCTTTAGAGTGTGAAATGAAAAATTAGTCACTTCCTCACATGGAAGGCAGCTTTTCAGAAAACTAAATAACAGACATTGCTCGTTTCTCATGCATTCTACATATCTTGAAAGAAAAGTCTGTGAGAAAGCCATGTGATTAGAGGGCAACTTAATGCAAAATCTGTGGCTTTATGTTGAGAGCATTATCTCTCTGTTATATTTATTTTATTTGCATTGGTTACCTATCTCAAAGTAGTCAAACTGTTCAAACTGATATATGAGATTGAGTATTCCCTTTTGATATTCTACTGATGAATATTTGTAGGTGTTTCACTGTAAGGAAAAGCTAAGGAATAATGTTAATAAAAGTGAACCAGAACAAATCACTCATTTAAAAAGTAATTCAGAAGAACTGTGTGGCATGACCAGACTTCTAATTGGATAGCATAACAACAGTGTTTGTAATTATAGATTTGCTTGGACAAAATGTTCCAGGAACTCATAGTGAGCTCAAAGCAATTAAGTGGGAACATTTTTAATTTAAAAAAAATTCAAAATATTTGTGGGTCCGAGAGTAAATATGAATGACTTCGGAAAAATTACATGAAGCTCAAATGTTAGGATTGACTTATGAAAATAAATTTTATTTCTATCCAAATTTGAATGTCCAAACCATTTTTTAATTACTTCTTTCTAATCCTAGTTATTCAAACAAAATTTGGGAAACTTATTTTATGACCACTTCTAATATTCTGGCTGCTTTGGATATAATACTCTTAATTTATGATAATTAGTTTAAATATATTAAAAATATTATAGGTAAAATAAAATTTCACACAAAAAACAACATAGAGGACAAATATTTATGTGTATTTTTAAAGATAAAGAATATCTCAACTGTGTTTTTTCCTTAGCTTTTTAGTTGTGTAGAACATTTAGAGAGAATATGAATATATTAAATCCACAAACACACTATATACTTCCTTACCACTGACTATGTCATCAAATTTGCCTTAAAATAATGAAAAAGAAAAGTATAATTAATGGTTTCAAATATTCTAAGAAATTGATTCTCTATGGAGGGGATCTTAAAATGCCTGTTTATTCATGTTTTTGGATTTTTCTTGTCTCTAATACTTTTGTCTTTGACTGCCTTGTGTGTTCTTTTCTGAATTTTCTGAATTTCATTTCAGCAATCTATGCTGCTAAATAGAATCCTGCATGTCTGCATTCATTTACATTCAATTTATTGTAAATTTGAAGATTTTATTTAGAAATGAATAGTCTAATTAATTTATGTAGAGTCCTTTTTTCCAAAGAGCTCAAAACACTACATCCAAATTATTGAATAAACACTTTCGGAAACCAACCAAATTACTCAAGAAATGGAAAAGTAGTCATAGAGAAACTTAGTAATTTGCAAAAGGCACAACAGTAGTTGAAGAATTAAAATTCATAAAGTCTCATCATTCTGTTGGCTAAAATAATGCTCTTTACAATATGCTGGCTACAAAATGGTCTTACTCTTGAATTTTGCTTTTGGTTCATATTTTGGTTCTTCATATTCTAGTATGTTTTGTTCCTACTGAATTTTACAGACTCAGCTAAACAGTAAGTTATCAGTAGTCACTTTTTACTTTTCATTATCAAAATTAAATTTCCAAGAACAACTTGATATCATTCAACTGTCAACAAAATAATAAAAAGGGCATTCATTAAATACTGATTTTCTTAAACTTAAATGTTATATTTCATATTTATTTATATAATGCAAGTGGAAATCAAAACTGAAATAGCCTCCCTTTGGAATGTCACATTTTTCTTCAAAAACATGTTGGAATTGGTTAGCCTTATTGGGAATGGATAATTTAGAAACAAACCAAAAAAAAGAAAAAAAAAGATATTTGAAGTGTTTTTATAGGAGATGTATTTTTATCATCGTAAATGATCACAATTTTAAATAATTCATCTTACAAGTGAGGTAAAGCAAATAAAAGCTAAGATTCCCAGATTCCATACCTTAGGAGTGCAAAGACAGGATCGTACACATGACTTATACCTCTCATTTAAATATTTTGTAGTATAAAGTATTTATGGGAAGTGTTTGAGATAGACGGTTTTTGGAAAAGGGCAAAGTCTGTCAGATGCCATAGTTAATCATGTAATTTAATTCTAGTATTGTGAGTGGTTAGCAATCAATTTTGAATTTATAATTTTGCTATTTTAAAAGAAATGTAGTCTTGTAGATGAAATAATTAAAAATTGTTAAATGTATATTTTGGTTGTATTATAATAAAACACAAACGTTAGTATTCTATGATTATGAAAACTACTGGTTTGTGTGCAAATTTTGTTTTTAAACCCCAAATATGGTAAATTTTATATATAAAATGGGACTAAAGAAAATATAAGATGCAGTATTTTCAGAAATGTTCAGTAGATGTATTTTACACTGTAAGTACGCAGTAATTTCATTTATGAAAGAAAAGAATGTGTCCCACCCAATCTGACACAATTATATTGCTAAGCTTTATTGTGATTTAATTTAGGTTTTAGTGGATTGAGATAAATGTTATTACCACAAATAACTACTTATTTTAAATTTCCCAATTGCCATCTGATCATTTAAAAATACTTATCTATATGTTTAGCTGTATTGGAGTATAATTTATTAAAGAGTAAGGTGTGGATTGTCTTTAATTTTGCTTTATAAAAACATTTTTAAAATTTATTTTACAGACACATATTTCTTGCCAATTTGGGACACACATGAAGAACATTTAATATTTGCAAATAAATAATATAATGTTCTACAAATATGGTACTCAAATAATATAGAGAGATACTGTGTTGAGAGATGTCAAGTTTTCTGACTTTACTGATAAGCTTGTAACGTAAGATTACACTAATAGTCTTTAAAAGAACAAATAATTTTCACACAAAACACTTAAAAATTATTACTTCATTTGGGCTACTAAAAAAATATAATAAACTGGGTGGCTCATAAACCACAGAAATGTATTTCTCACAGTTCTGAAGCCAGAGAAGTTCAAGATCAAGGTAGTGGCAGATTCTGTGTCTTGTTAGGGCCACTTTCTGATTCATAGACAATGCCTTCTTGTTTGTCCTCACCTAGTGGAAGGGGTGAATGAGCTCTCCTTGGCCTATTTTACACAGGCAATAATCCCACTCATCAGGGTTCCACTCTCATGACCTAATCACCTTCCAAAGGCCTCATTTTCTGACATCATCACCTTGGGCGGGGGGGTTAGGATTTTCATGTATAAATTGAGGAAAGAGGGAACACAAAAATTCAGACCATAGCAGAGCTGTTAGGTACTAGATCACGTCCAAGCTTTTACTGTAGATGAAATACAAGATTAATAATTGAGAAAATTTCAGGTATATTTGTTGGAATACATAAAGACACTTAAGTAATTCCCAAGACAGAAGAAACAAGAATGTAACAGTTTAGTTGAGAATGGAAAGCATGTAAGACCACACAACTTGCTCTCTTTATTAACCTGGCTTTACTAGTCAAAAAAACTCTTGCCCAAAGAAGATGAAGTTGAAAATACCTTTATTGTTTGTTTCAAAAGCTCATATACTTTTACGTTACATATATGTTGGCATAAACACTCACCTTGGAGAGTGATTTGGCAATATTCAATGAAGTTGGATTTTAGTGGATTGAGATTAATGTTATTACCACAAGTAACTACTTCTTTTAAAGTTTCCGGCCCGGCGCGGCGGCTCATGCCTGTAATTGCAGCGCTTTGAAAGCCGAGGCGGGTGGATCACGATGTGAGGAGATTGAGACCATCCTGGCAAACACGGTGAAACCCTGTCTCTACTAAAAATACAAAAAAATTGGCCCGGCGTGGTGGCGGGCGCCTGGAGTCGCAGCAACTCGGGAGGCTGAGGCAGGAGAATGGCGTGAACCAGGGGGGCGGAGCTTCCAGTGAGCCGAGATCCGGCAGCCTGGGAGACACAGCGAGACTCCATCTTAAAAAAAAAAAAAAAAAAAAGTTTCCGATTGCCGTCTGATTATTTAAAAATACTCATCTATATGTTTAACTGTATTGGAGTATAATTATCTCAAGAACAAGCTCTTAACAATTAATATATACCCTTGAGAAACTTCTCCACATGTGTAGTAGTAGACATTTTCGAAACTCTATTACAGGATAATTATAACAGAAAAACTAAACAATCTATATGTTCAAGAAAAGGAGAATGAATACCTTGAAATATACTTACTAAATAGATACAGAAATTTAAATTAAAAAAAAAAAAAAGAAAGGTTGTATGTATTAACAGAAAAATCTCAAAAATATAATGTTAAACAAGTAAAATCAAGGAGTCTAGGGATGCAAAAAAAATTGTCCCGGGTATATCAAGTTTAAAGAAGCAAATGATAACGCTTATGGTACATATGCTCATATGTAAGTAGTAAATATATAAAAACAATTTTTGGAAAAGTTAAGTACTAAATTCAAAATAAATTTTCCTGTAAGTATCAAAGGAAAAGATGAGGACATAGGGAGCTACAATTGTTTCAATAGCTTTTAAAATACTTTTTTTTTTTTTTCTTTCTTTCTTTTTGAGACGGGGTTTTGCTCTGTCGCCCAGGCTGGAGAGCAGTGGTGCGATTTCAGCTCACTGCAAGCTCTGCCTCCCGGGCTCATGCCATTTTCCTTCCTCAGACTCCCAAGTAGAGTAACTGGAACTACAGGTGCGCGCCACCACGCCCAGCTAATTTTATTTATGTTTATTTATTTTTAGTAGAGACGGGGTTTCACCGTGTTAGCCAGGATGGTCTCCATCTCCTGACCTTGTGATCCGCCCGCCTCAGCCTCCCAAAGTGCTGGGATTACAGTTGTAAGCCACTGCACCCCGCCTAAAATTATTTTTTAAAAAAATCTAAACCCAATATAGTAAAAAGTTGATTGTTAAATTACAATTTCAGTACTCTATATTACTTTCAACATAATTGTGTGCTTGAAATAGTTCAAATAAAAAGTACATAAAGTATCTCTACCTCAACAAAAGAACAAATTACTCAGTAAATTCTGAAGACAAAGAGAGAGGTAAAGAGAAAAAAGAATAACACAGAAATAGTAAACATTCGGCTACTATACAGTAGATACAGTTCCAGTTGCTTTTAAAACATGGACTTTCTTGAACACCCTGATTATTTTAAAAATATGTCAGCTAAGACCTTGGTTGACCTCAGAGATCCAAGAATAATGTCTAGTCTTCAAAGTAACAACATATTGTTGTGAAAATGCCTGAGACATCTAGGATATCAAGCTATTTGCTTAATATACCAGAAGACTCTGAACAGCTGAGCTGGCCTTTTCTTAGATTGAATACTGTTTAAGGTTAATGTTTAAAATATAAAGTTTATTTTTCCTGGCTTACAAATCAAATTTATAAACCAACTCATGCTCTTTATGTAACCTGAAGCATAAAGAAGAAATATTTACATCACTTTAGATGTCTTTAAATGGTCTCACACATGGTTATTTTCTTAAAGAACGATTCTATATCAATTTAATTTTCACTTTTAATTCACAACGAAAATTTTATGTGTAGACATAGGTCAAAATTTAGCCCAACATTTTAGACCTTTGCAAATTCTCAATTTTACTGGGTTCTGCTAGTGAGGAGCTAGAATTTTTTTTATTTTTATTTATTTTTTTTTTTGGAGATGGAGTCTGGCTCTATTGCCCAAGCTGGAGTGCAGTGGCCAGATCTCAGCTCACTGCAAGCTCCGCCTCCCAGGTTCACGCTGTTCTCCTGCCTCAGCCTCCCAAGTAGCTGGGACTACATATGCCCGCCACCTCGCCGGGCTAGTTTTTTGTATTTTTTAGTAGAGACAGGGTTTCACCGTGTTAGCCAGGATGGTCTCGATCTCCTGACCTAGTGATCCTTCCGTCTCGGCCTCTCAAAGTGCTGGGATTACAGGCTTGAGCCACCGCGCCCCCGGCCGGAGCTAGAATATTTAAACAAGTATTTTAGAAGTATAGGGTAGCATATTCTGAGAGTATTAGTTTAAAGTGCAAAAACATAGATAAGGAGAAAATGAGACCAATTTACTGAATGAATCAGGAAAACGGTTGTTCAATGGGTGATATTTCTCTACGCTTTTAATATATTGAAACAAATTACTGTTGCACAATTATCTCCAACTACTGAATTGTGTTTCAATTCTAGCTTTCTTGCAGGTCATTTTTATCACTGAAAAATGAATAAACAAAAAAACTTTGAATCTCCTGTGGTAATTTGTGCTGTTGTAATTAGTTTCAAGATATTTGGAAGTAGCCTTTGGCTTCAGTAGCTATGGCCAAAACTAAGAGTGAGAATTGCCACACTTTATTCATGTGTTGGAAATTACAAAAAGTTTGACAAGAAGACAAGGGTCTGATTATTAGAAAGTTCTTGTTCACACTATGTAGCGATTTAATCCTGTAGGCGGGGGAGACATTTTGGTATTTTAAGCAGAGAAGTGGCATTGTGAGATTTCAGAATTTTCATATATGAAAAATAAGCATAGAATTAAAACGACTCCTTGATGTTCATGGTGTGCAACTGTGTGGATGTTAGTGTCATTTAAAAATAAGAGGAAGTACAGTGGGGGAAACAGGATGGGGTTGGGAGAACATGGTTTCAGCATTGAACTCTATGAGTATGAGAAGATTTGAGGAGTATCCAGTAGGCAGTTTTATATATTGGTTTGGTGTTCAGGCAAAATGAAAGTTGGCGTTATTTTGTGGTTTCTGGCCTACAGATGACAGAAGCAATGTAGTAGGGAATGAAGTGAACATAAACAGAAAGGGATGGTCAACTTGGTGCTAAAATTAGTGTATATCTTGATGTAAGTCAACATTAATTTCTCTGTACCCCAATGCGATGTCTCTAAGGTATAAAAGAGCTTAAAGTTTATGAATTTCCTTTTTTTATCAGAAACTAATTTTATTAAGGACTAAATCTTTATTCTTAATACCTACTACAATCTGTATCAACTAAAAAAGTTAAAACTTTTGCAAAATACGTTTTCTTTAAATTATGATTTGTTATTGTAAAAACTAGTAAGAAAAAATTCCACCAAATGAAAGCATTTTCTAAAATTCCTACCCCATGTACCTATTTTTAAATTCAATTAGTATATTGATGAAGCTCTATTTTCATTTTGAATGCTCATCTGTTTTAAAGAAAACAATTAGAAACTGATGCTGTTGGTCTTTTTTTTTACTTTTTTTTTTTTTTTTTTTTTGGTCAAATTGCTTTGACTCAGGTGGACTCAGTGCCATAAACTACACAGTTTCAAACTGATAGACAGGGGGGCCCATAGAATTTGTAATAGATGGTTTCTTTAAGCACAGAAAATTTGAAGAGGTCTTTGAAGAAAGCTTTAAAGATGTAAATTCATGGCATAGTAAAATATTGACAGATTTCTCTGACAGTTTTGGGTTAAAATATTTTAAATTATTTTTTCCTATTATTTTTCTGTTTGATTTACTTTAAAGAGCACAAAGTCTTAGATATAGTCTTCTTGAAAAAATTCTATTAGAACTTTAAATCTCAGCACTAAATGAGACCAAACCAAAATTATAACAGTTTCTCATCCATTTTCTACCATTATATATCGTCTCAAAAATGTAGTTGAATTAGGCATATTGGATATATTTACATATTTGATCCATTAACAACAAAATATTAAGTTGGTGCAAAAGTAATTGTGGTTTTGCCATTAACAGTAATGATAAGAACCTCAATTACTTTTACATAAATATTATAATAAAGTTAATTTCTAACATCGACTTAAATAGTAACAATAAAACTCATTATGTATTTTTAAAAATAAAATACTTATATATGAGAATTTTGATTTGAATTTGAACCCAGGATGATACATGTAATTTGATAAACAGAAATCAGCTCTTTTGGACCAGCTCCTCAGAAACAAGCATTTCTAGTCATTAATGAAAATTGTAGCTCTTTGCTTTTTTTGTGATTACATAAAAACAACAAACAACAAATAACAAACAAAAATAGTATCTTTTGGTTATTTAACATTCATATAGCATCATTTTATATAAGTATACAAATAATTTAACAAAAATATAAAAATTAATATATTTCTGTATGTAGAGAATTAACTGAGATGTATATGATAGAGATGTATATCTATGCAATCTAAGAAGGAAAATCACACAGCTTAGACAACGCTTCTTTATTTTCCATTTACTCTAACCAAGGGAGTGAATATCATAGAGAAGTATTTTGTGACATATCTTTCCAAGATGGCAAATTAGGTAAAGTTCTGGTTTATCCCTCCCAATTAACCCTAAAGAAATTCTAAAAGACAATGTCAACAGGATGGTGTGAAGGGTGATAGGAATCAAATGAAAATAAGAGTATTCAATTCTTATTTTATAAGTGAGGAAATATAGATACCAATAAGTGTAAGAAATCATAACCGTGAATACATATATGTCTTAAGGACAATCACTATAGAAATAAAATAATAACGTCATTTAAACTAATTGAAGAGAACTATTTTTATCCAGGAAAAAGCAGAACAAAAGAAAGGAATGAGGGTGGATTGTGTGTATCAAATATGAAACAAGGGAATGGAAACATGACCTAATATGATATGTAGAACAAATGGAAAAATAAAATATTCAATTCATTAAGATAAAGAATTCAGATAGGCTTAAAAAATTCTAGCAAGTTATGAATAAGAAATAAACATAAAGCAAAAAGATACAGAAATAAAGAAGACAAATATATATTAAAAACACTGAGCAAAGAGTCCACGGGGATCACGATGGACAGGAGGCAGGACTAGATTGCAGCTCCAACTCGGATGCCCAGAGCAGTGTGTGGAGGCCTGCAGCATGAATTTTTGCTCCAGAATGAATGCAGAAACAAATCAGCAAGTCTGAGAGGACTCACAGAGCCCCTGAAGGAAGTGGATTGATCCTGCAGGACCCGGGAGACACCCCAAATACTGTGAGGGTCCAAAATGTGGAAGTGGGAAAGGGGGATCATCCACCCTCGAACACACCCCTCCACTGAAGAAACTGAGGGCCTAGATTATGGGAGAAGACTTTGACGTTACTTGGAGCTGAGTCAATTTAGATAACCGAGTGAAATATAGCGGTAGAGAAAGCAGCAGAAAAAGGCCTGGAAGCTCATTGGGTTCCCTAGCAAGCTGTTTTTGCCTGACCTCACAGGGGTCCTTCCGGAGGGCAGCCAGAGGCACCGGAAAAAGGCCACAGGGAGAAGGAAGTCTCCAGCTGAGCTTTGTAACAATTTGAATTGATCGAGAAGCCCCCTGGCCAGAACTCAGGGGAGGGAGTGAATTCAGTGCGCAGACTCCACAGGCCGGGGAAGAAAGAAAGCCATATTTGGTTTTGCAGCTGGGATGTGGGTAGCCTGGGGCAAATTCTCAGCCCAGCTCGCCCACTGACTGGAAACAGACTGGGTGCTGTTGGGGGCGGGGCATGGTGGGAGTGAGACCGGCCCTTTGGATTTCATGGGAGGTGGGTGAGGCCTGTGACTGCCAGCTTTCCCCCACTTTCCTGACAACCAGCATGACACAGTAGAAACAGTCATAATCCTCCTAGGAATATAACTCCATTGACCTGGTAACCTTACCCCCATCTCCCACAGCAGCCACAGCAAGACCTGCCCAAGGAGAGTCTGAGCTCAGATATGCCTAGCTCTGCTCCTGCCTGATGGTCCTTCCCTCCCCAGCCTGGTAACTGGAGACAAAGGGCATATACTCTTGGGAGTTCTAGGGCCCTGCCCACCACTGGTTCCTCTCCATACTACTATTTGGGTGAGGGAGAAGGGACAAGAAGGAGGCAGGTGAACAAGAAGGCATAATCCATGTTGCTTCCAGGTTCTTCCTCACCAACTTTCCAGCGCGGGAAAATGCAGCCTGCCCCGGGAAGATGCAGATCAACCGAGCATGCGCCTGGTGATGTCAATCCGAAGAGATCGAAACTTACCTGGTCACGCCTGCGGAGACGCCCCTATTACGCCCTTATCCTGCCCACTGCCCTCCCCCTTCCAGTACCAATTCATAAAAGTTTGCCACTGGCAGGAGCCAGGGTGACTTCTTCGGCCCCCGCATTTGCGGACTGGAGAACATCACCTGAGAGCGCCGGCGCGACTTCCTTGGCCCCCCACACCCGAGGACCAGAGAACTTCGCCCGAGAGTGTGTGCATATTTGCAATAAAAGACTGCCACTTTCTTATGTACTTTGGCCTCATGTTTAATTACTTAGCTCTCCTAAATTAAGTTACATTAAATTAAATCAAAACAGTTGGTGCCGAAACCCGACCCAGGAGGAGACCCCTCCTCAACATCCCCTAAGGGTCTAACGAACCTCCTCCACAGCAAACTGGCTCCCAACCCAACCAGCCACGAACACCGAACAAGTGTTCCAGCTTTCCACTGGTGTCGCTCTGAGAATTTCTTCTTTGGTGAGTACTCCCCTTTGTTAACCATCTCCGTCCGTTTCCGTGTCCTTGGCCTGGAGTCGTACGTACGCCCAAGAACGTAGCCACCCTGTGGCGCAGTGAGGTCTTCAACTCGGAGACGTCCATCTTGAAGTTCCTCAATTCTCTGTTAGTGGCTCCAGGAGCCCCCGGTCCCCAGCAGCGACAAAGCCTGCTTTGCCACTGCGTGAGGTCGGTTTCCATTTCTGGTGGTTAAACAATGGGAACCTCACAATCAAAAATCCCTACGAACACCCCTTTAGGGTGTCTCCTCCAAAACTTGGAAGCCTTACATCTAGCTCAAGATTTAAAACGAAAGCGGCTAATTTTCCTCTCCACTGTGGCATGCCAAAAACCCGGGAGGAGACCCCTCCTCAGGGCCCCCTAAGGTCCGAGGAGCCTCCTCCTTCCACGCCGTGGACGGACTAGGACCTAGACATCGCTTTCCACACCTCCAAGTCTCCTAGGGGTGAGTATCTCTTGCCTCCCTCTCATACTCCTTGGCCAGAAGTCCTGCGCAGGCCCAAGGTTTTTTGGTCACCAGGTGACCCACAGGAGAGTTCCCAAAGGTAGAGACGTCTGCCCAAAGGAACTCCATTCCAGTCCGTGTGGGACCCGTCCAGGACGGAGACGTCTGCCTGGAGGTAATCTCCATTCCGGCTCCAGGAGCCTCCTGGTCTCTAGTGGCTCCAAAGGACGCTTTGTAGCCAGGTAGAGTTTGGTTTCCGCCTATAGGCGAGAGAAAGGCAATGGGAAATCCCCAATCCAAAATACCTAGAGACACCCCTTTAGGGTGTCTTCTAACTAATCTCAAAACTTTATAATTAGAGCAAGATCTTAAACGAAAGCAACTGATTTTACTCTCCACTGTGGCGTGGCCAGTCTCAACGTTGAGACTGACAGCCAGTCTCAACGGCCGCCTGAAGGCACTTTAGACTGTAACATTTTAATTAGATCTCTCTAATTTCTGCCAGAGGCTCGGAAAGTGGTCAGAAATTATCTATGTCCAAGGCTTTTAGGACTTGCGCTCTCGCCCAGACCTGTGCACACGGTGTTAAATGGCCCAGGTCTTGTTAGCCTAAATCCCTAAACCCAGCCCTTGGCCCCCACCTTAGCAACTGAGGAGGACTCCACCTCCATTTCAGATGGGGCAGACGGCAGGCGACCTCCCTCCCAACTTTCCAACCCCCTCCCTATGGACTTCCTACCGCCCCTCCCGACACTCCTACCTCAGCCACTCCTCTTACCTCTCCCATTTCCGCCCACACTCGCTCCAAGACCGCGGTAGCGGCCCCCATTAGTCAGCCCTCTACCAGTCAGCCTGCCCCAACCCCCTCTACCAGTCAGCCTGTCTTAACCTACCCTACTGGTCAGTCTGTTCCAACCTCCCCTGCTAGTTTGATGCCCCCTCCCTCACCCCGAGAAGTTGCTGGAGCCAAAGGCGTGGTTAGAGTCCACGTCCCCTTTTCCTTGGCTGACCTTTCCAAAACTGAAGAACCACTTGGCGACTTCTCAGCCAACCCCACCTAATATTCCAAAGAGTTTCAATACCTAGGCCAGAGCATATAACCTTACCTGGCATGACTTACATGTCATTCTTACTTCCACTCTTAACCCAGAGGAAAGAGAGTGCATTCTCGCAGCCACCAGGCAACATGCAGATCAATGGCATTTAACCGATGCCACCGTCCTGTTAGGAGAGATGGCTGTCCCGTCCATAGAACCAGATTGAGATTACCAACCACAGCAGCCTGGCCGCCGTAGGAAGGACATTATGATTCAATGTCTCTTGGCCGGTATGCAGGCAGCCTCTAACAAAGTGGTCAATTTTGATAAACTAAAGGAAATCATCCAGCACTCAGATGAGAACCCGGCTTCCTTCCTAAATCGCCTTACAGAGGCACTAGCCCAATTTACTCGGCTAGACCCCACCTCCCCAGCCAGAGCAGCTGTCCTAGCCTCCTATTTTATCTCCCAGTCAGCCTCAGATATTCGAAAAAAGCAAAAAAAATGTTGAAGATGGGCCTCAAACCCCCATACAGGACTTAGTAAAATTGGCCTTTAAAGTTTTTAAATCCAGAGAAGAAGCAACTGAGGCCACAGAGCTAGACAAGGAGAAAAGAAGGGCTGTGCTTCAGGCGCAAGCTCTAGTGGCTGCCCTCCAACCAGCGTTGCCCACTCTGCTGGCAGGGAAGACACAGGGCAAGTCTCCCAAGGGCTCCTGCTATAAATGCGGAGACCCAGGACACTGGGCAAACCAGTGTCCCCAGGCCAAGCCGGCCACTCCGTCTGGCCCATGCTTTAAGTGTGGCACAACTGGGCATTAGGAAAAAAGGTGTCCAAATCCTCGCCTACCTACCACGCCATGCCCAACCTGCCAACAGGAAGGACACTGGAAGTCTGATTGCCCCGCCAGCAGGGCAGGCATTGCGCCTCAACGTGGTGCCTCTCCTCAAAGGCCGGAAGGCTCCTTCCAGCTCCTACACCTGGACGACGACTGACGGTGCCCACACTCGGAGACCCCGATCACCCTCGCCGAGCCTAGGGTAACTCTACAGGTAGCGGGTAAGCCAATTTCTTTTCTCGTCAATATGGAGGCTACCTATTCTGTTTTATAATTATATTCTGTTTTGCCAACCTATGGAGGTCCTAGCCAGCCATCCACTATCTCAGTAGTTGGGGTAGACAGTAAACCGTCTAACCCTCGCCAGACCCCAGTGTTAAATTACTGCCTGGACTATGCATGCTTTGCCCACTCTTTCCTCATCATACCCTCTTGTCCCACCCCCTCTTGGGACGAGACATCTTAACCTAACTCAAAACATCTATTCCCCTTCCCTTTCTCCAGGTGACCAGGTTCTACTCAAGGATCAACACCCTCCTCAAATTTTCCCGTTTCCTCACCATTCTTCATCTTAACTGACTTTTCCCTCATAAACCCCATAGACACCCTCCTTCCCGACCCATCCCCCAACCAGTGAGTTTCCCGACTTTTTACTCTCATAGAAGACCTAGCTTTGCAGGGTGCCCTTTGTGATTTCCTAATTCCCATACTAATCCTCTGCCTTGCCTTATATTTTGCTCCCATTTTAATAAAATTTCTCCAAGCTAGGGTCCAAGAGATCACCCGAGTCACCTTCAACCAAATGCTCCTGCATCCCTACACCCAAATGCCAACCTCAGACCCTAACTACGCCCCTTAACAGCAGGAAGCAGCCAGACAGACCATGGCGCCCTAAATTCTTATAATCAATAAGAGGTTGGACTGTTTGGGTGAGGGAGAAGGGACAAGATGGAGGAAGGTGAACAAGAAGGCATAATCCATGTTGCTTCCGGGTTCTTCCTCACCAACTTTCCCGTGCGTGGGAAAATGCAGCCCGCCCCGGGAAGATGCAGATCAACCGAGCATGCGCCAGGTGATGTCAATCCGAAGAGATCGAAACTTACCTGGCCACGCCTGCGGAGACGCCCCTATTACGCCCTTATCCTGCCCACTGCCCTCCCCCTTCCAGTACCAATGCATAAAAGTCTGCCACTGGCAGGAGCCAGCGTGACTTCTTCGGCCCCCGCATTTGTGGACCGGAGAACATCACTCGAGAGCGCCGGCGAGACTTCCCTGGCCCCCCACACCCGAGGACCAGAGAACTTCGCCCGAGAGTGTGTGCATATTTGCAATAAAAGACTGCCACTTTCTTATGTACTTTGGCCTCATGTTTAATTACTTAGCTCTCCTAAATTAGGTTACATTAAATTAAATGAAACAAAACAACTACCACAGCTGATGCTTTTGGGAAAGCTCCAGCTCCTGGCAGGGGGACAATCAGCACAAAAATAGTGCATTAAACCACCAAAGCTAAGAATCCTCATGGAGTCCTTTTCATCCCACTGCCACCTCCACCAGAACAGTTGCTGGTATCCGTGGTAGACAGACCCACAGACAGATCACATCACAGGACTCTGTGCAGACAATCCCCAGTATCAGCACAGAGCCTGGTAGACTTGCTGGGTGGCTAGATCCAGAAGAGAGATAATTTCTACAGCTCAGCTTTCAGGAAGCCACATCCATAGGAAAAGGGGGAGAGTACTACATCAAGGGGACATCCTGTGGGACAAAAGAATCTGAACAACAGTCTTCAGCTCTAGACCTCTCCTCTGACCCAAGTGAGAAGGAACCAGCAACCATCTCTGGTACTATAACAAAACAACGTTGTTTAACAGCTCCAAAAAATCACACTAGTTCACCAGGAATGGACCTGAACCAAGAAGAAATCCCTGATTTACCTAAAAAAGAATTCAGGAGGTTAGTTTTTAAGCTAATCAGGGAGACACCAGAGAAAGGCAAAGTACAATGTAAGGAAATTCAAAAAATGATACAATAAGTGAAAGGAGAAATATTCAAGGAAATAGACAGCATAAATGATAAACAATAAAAACTTCAGGAAACAATGGACACACTTACAGAAATGCAAAATTATCTGGAAAGTCTCAGCAATAGAATTGAACAAGTAGAAGAAAGAAATTCAGAGCTCAAAGAAAAGGTCTTTGAATTAACCCAATCCAACAAAGACAAAGAAAAAAAAATAAGAAAACACGAAAGAAGCCCCCAAGAAGTCTTGGATTATGTTAAAGAATCAAACCGAAGAATAATTGGTGTTCCTGAGGAAGAAGAGAAATCTAAAAGTTTGGAGAACATATTTGAGAAAATTATCAAGGAAAACTTCCCTGGCCTTGCTAGCGACCTAGACATCCAAATATAAGAAACAGAACACCTAGGAAATTCATTGCAAAAAAGATCATTATCTAGGCATATTGTCATCAGTTTATCTAAAGTTAAGATGAAGGAAAGAATCTTAAGAACTGTGAGACAAAAGCACCAGGTAACCTATTAAAAAAAAAAACAAAAAAAAAAACAAAAAAAAAAAAAAACCTATTAGAAAAACAGCAGATTTCTCAGTTGAAGCCCTACAAGCTAGAAAGGATTGGAGCCCTATCTTCAGGCTCCTCAAACAAAACAGTTAGCCAAGAATTTTGTATCTAGGTAAACTAAGCTTCATATATTAAGTATATAGTATTTTTCAGACAAATGCTCAGAGAATTTGCCACTATCAAGCCACTATCACAAGAACTGCTAAAAGGAGCTCTACATCTTGAAACAAATCCTGGAAACACATCAAAACAGAACCTTTTTAAAGCATAAATTTCCCAGGACCTAGAAAAAAATACAATTTAAAAAACCAAAACAAAAAACCAAGGTATACAGGCAATGAATAGCACAATAAATCAAATGGTACTTCACATCTCAATACTGACATTGAATGCAATACTAAATGCAATACTTAAAAGATACAGAATGGCAGAATGGATAAGAATTCACCAACCATCTTCTGCCTTCAAGAGACTCACCTAACACATAAGGACTCACACAAACTTAAGGTAAAGGGGTGGAAAAAGACATTTCAGGCAAATGGATACCAAAAGTGAGCAGGAGTAGCTATTCTTATATCAGACAAAACAAACTTTAAAGCAATAGCAGTTAAAAAAGACAAAGAAGGACATTATGTAATGATAAACAGCCTTGTCCAACAGGAAAGTATCACAATTCTAAACATATATGCGCCAAACACTGGAGCTCCCAAATGTATAAAACAATTACTAATAGACCTAAGAAATGAGATAGACAGCAACACAATAATAGTGGGGGACTTCAATACTCCACTTAAAGCACTAGACAGGTCATCAAGACAGAAAGTCAACAAAGAAATAATCAATTTAAACTATACCCAGCAACAAATGGGCTTAACAGATATATACAGAATATTCCATCTAGCAACAGAATATACATTCTATTCAACAACACATGGAACCTTCTCCAAGATAGATTATATGATAGGCCACAAAATGAGCCCCAATAAATTTAAGAAAATTGAGAATATATCAAGCAATCTCTCAGACCACATTGAATAAACCTGAAAATCAACTCCAAAAGGAACCTTCAAAGCTACACAAATACACGGAAACTAAATAACCTGCTCCTGAATGATCATTGGGTCAAAAATGAAGTCAGGATGGAGATTTTAAAAATTCATCAAACTGAATGACAATAGTGACACAACCTATCAAAACCTCTGGGACACAGCAAAGGTCGTGCTAAGAGGAAATTTCATAGCCCTAAACGCCTATATTAAAAAGTCTGAAACAGCACAAACAGACAATCTAAGGTCAAACATCAAGGAACTAGAGAAACTAGAACAAGCCAAACTCAAGCCCGGCAAAAGAAAGCAAATAACCAAGATCAGAGCAGAGCTAAATGAAATTGAAGCAGAGCATAGAGGATTTTTAGGCCAGTGGAACTATTCTTATGATACTGTGAGAGAGGCTCCATGCCATTATACATTTGTCCAAACCCATAGAACATATACAATACCAAGAATAAATCCTAATGCACTCTATGGATTTTGGGTAATAATGATGTGTCAATGTAGTCTTATTGATTGTAATAAATGTACCATGGTGGTAGAGAATTTTGATAGTGGGAAGAGCCTATGCATGTGTGGGGATAGTGGAAAATCTTCATACTTTCTACTAAATTTTGCTGCAAATCTAAAATGGCTCTAAATAATAAAGGGTATTATTTAAAGGAAATAAATACATAGCAAAAATGAGCAAAAAATAGTTAATATCTGACAAAATATGTTTTAGGTGAAGAAATGTAAGCAGCTTAGTGATTATATTTAAAGACATTTTTATCTGTTAAGACAAACATTAAAGGTTGAAATGAGATAATTTTTAGAATAAAAAAGTAGAATATATACTTTTGAAACAATAGTTGCTGAAGCTAGCTTATGGATGCAGGGAACTTATTTTCTCCCTACTTCTGTGCATTTTTGAAAATTTGCATAATAAGGAAGTTTGCAAATGTAAAGGGGCAAAAAATGGTGTTAAATTCAGATGAGAGTCATAACAGAGAGAAAATACATCCACTTAAAATGCATATGTATCGAATATCACAAAATCTAAGCAATAACTGGATGATTAATTTAGGAAAATCTAAATGATCAATAACTTTAGTTGGCTATTTTTAAAATTTAAGTTCTGTGAGACAGGTGCAGAACATGCAGGTTTGTTACATAGGTATACCTGTGCCATGGTGGTTTGCTACACCCATCAACCCATCACCTATGCTTTAAGCCCCACATGCATTCAGTATTTGTCATAACGCTCTCCCTCCCCTTGCCCCCCACCTCCTGACAGGCCCCGGTGTGTGATGTTCCCCTCCCTGTGTCCATGTGTTCTTATTGTTCAACTCCCATTTATGAATAAGAACATCCGTGGTGTTTGGTTTTCCGTTCCTGTGTTAGTTTGCTGAGAATGATGTTTTCCAGCTTCATCCATGTCCCTGCAAAGGACAAGAACTCATTCTTTTTCATGGCTGCATAGTATTCCACGATGTATATGCGCCACATTTTCTTTATCCAGTCTATCATTGATGGGCATTTGGGTTGGTTCCAAGTCTTTGCTATTGTAATTAGTGCTGCAATAAACATCTGTATTCATGTGTCTTTATGATAGAATGATTTATAAACCTTTGGGTCTATATCCAGTACTGAGATTGCAGGGTCAAATGATATTCCTGGTTCTAGATCCTTGAGGAATCACCACACTGTCATTCACAATAGTTGAACTAACTTACACTCCCACCAGTGGTGTAAAAGTGTTCCTATTTCTCCTAGTCAGCTATTTTAATGCATTATTCCTGGGAGCTGATAGTACAAGTAGCAAAAGAGTAAGTGAAGAATACAGTAACATATATATAACACTGTAACACCACATTCATAAGAGAGGTAATATGCATTTTGAAGAAATATAAAAGATTCACAAAAATAGATCATGTATTAGCCTATAAGAAGATTTTTTTTTTATTATTTTTTAGTTTAAGCTAAAAAGGGAATTTGTTATATGCATAATAAGATACAAAGACAAAGATGTGGCTGGACCCCAGAAATAACTAGAAGGAGCGATCTGAATTCAATGAAGACTTTTTTAAATCTCTGCTCTTCTTTACTTCTCCTTCACTCTCATCATTAGACATAGCTCCTATTTCTTTTTTTTCTTTTTTTTTAACTTTTATTTTAAGTTCAGGGGTACAAGTACAGTTTTGTTACCTAGGTAAATTTGTGTCATGGGGGTTTGTCATACAGATTATTTCATCACCAGATATTAAGCCTAGTACCTATTAGTTATTTTTTTCTGATCCTCTCCCTCCTCCGACCCTCCACCCTCTGAAATGCCCTAGTGTTTGTTGTTCCCCTCTATGTGTCCATGTGTTCTCATAATTTACCTCCCAATTATAAGTGAGAATCACTTGAACCTGAGAGGCAGAGGTTGCAGTGAGCCAAGATCATGCCACCACACTCTAGCCTGGGCGACAGAGCAAGTCTGTCTCAAAGAAAGAAAAAAAAAGAAAGAGAAAAAAAAGAAAATAGCTAACAGAGGAAAATATTGTAAAACTGTTTGGCAAAATCTGCAAAGGCTAAGCATGACGTATCTTATAACTCATCAATACTGCTCCTAGCACAGCCCCTACAGAAAGGTATACTTGCATTTTTAAAATACACTGACAAGTATGTTCACAGCAGCACTATTAATCGTCAAAAGTTGGAAACATTCCAAATTTCTTTCTACTACTGAATGAGTAATTAAATTATAGTACATTTATGCAAATGGAATTTCAGACAGGAATGAGAATTAGTAAACTTTAACTGCATACAAATGGATCCATCTCAAAATATAAGGGTTGAAAAAAAAATGAGGCACAAAAATATACGCTCTATGATTCCATTTATATAAAGAAATTATGGGCAAAAGTAATCTCTAGTCAACATAGTGGTTTCCCTGAGGGAAAGGGAAATAACAGGAAGAGAATAAGGGCTTCTGGGGTTCTAAGAATGTTGTTTCATGATCTGGAAGACAGATGCAGAAGTGAGTTTAATTTATCACAATTTTGAGTTTTGCATTACATATCAATTGATAAATAGTTAATAGCTGAATAAAATCTACATTAAACATGACAAATAATAATTTGATTAAGGATTTACCCAGAAAGTTAGTATAGTTCAGTAACAAAGGAATCTATAACTCTGCGAACATATTAAAGCCATTGAATTGTACAATTTAAACAAGTAAATTGTATAGTACATGAATTATATCCCAATAAAATTTAAAAAAAAGAATTGATAAATGTAATTTACCAGCAACTACATAGAATTAAACCTAATTATTATTCTAAATGGAAAAAAGAAAAAAAAAACTTTTGATAAACAATGATTTTTTTACTTAATTTTTTAGCCAATTCTAAGTAGAAAAAAAATCTGTAATTTGGCAAAGGTTATAAATCAAATGTATAAAGCAAACATATGGACAAAATTTTGTTACATTCCTTTTAGATTGCAGAACAAAACAGGGATGCCCATTATCAATGCTACTGTTTAACATAGTACTGAGAGTCCTATTCAATATTAAAAGAAAGATAAGCAGGCAATAATTAAAAAGATTGGAAAAGAAGTGATAAATACATCATTGTTGATAGATGATACATTTATCTTCTAATGGGGAAAATTAGTAAGCAACATCTATTAATATAAATATAAAATTAGCCTAAAAATTATAGCGTTTATTTAAAACAGAATTAACAGATAAAATTATAAACTAAAAATAAATTCTAATCACACAATAATATGGTTTGGCTCAGTGTCCCCACCCAAATCTCATCTCAATTGTAATCCCCACGTGTCAAGGAAAGGACCTGGTGGGAGGTGACCAGATCATGGGGGGTGGTTTCCCTCATGCTGTTCTCATGATAGTGAGGGAGTTCTCATGAGAGCTGATAGTTTTTAAAGTGTTTGGTAGCTCCCCCCTCTTCCTCTCTGTCTCTCCTGTCACCATGTAAGATGTACCTTGCTTCCTCTTCACCTTCCAGAATGACTGTAAATTTCCTGAGGCCTCCCAGCCATGCAGAACTGTGAGCCAACTAAACCTCTTTCTTTTATAAATTACCCAGTCTCCGGTAGCATTTTTATAGCAATGTGAGAATGGACTAAAACACAAAAATAAGAAAAATTATAAAACATCTTGGATTTAACTAAGAATACATACACTTCTATGGAGTAAACATTAAAACTTTAATTGGAATATGATCTGAACAAATGTAGAGACATTCTAGGCTAAAGGATTGAACAAGCTAATATTAATATTACAATAAAAGATTTTAAGTTTTTCCAAATAAGATAAATTGAGTTGAATTCCAATCAAAATTATTATAGAACATTTACACTGTGCTTTATTGATTCACAAGGAACTAATCTATGAAAGGTAAGTGAAAAAGAACAGTATATTTTTACTTAATAATGAAATGATTGAAATATCCAACCTATTATCATTTTATACATTAACAATGTGTGCCTATGAAGCTGAAACACTCATGTTCACAAATATAGTCATTAAACTTCAAAATATACAAATTTAACATAAATAAATGATAGTTTAAGGAGAGAGAGGAAATTAAAAGTGGAGTATCTGCCGTAAAACCCCAGGAATTGGGCAGCTGCATGCTCTACCCCTCTGCTCCGTAAGTGAAACTCAAGCACACTTCTAGGGCTTGTGAATTTCTGTTTCTTGAGTCCAGTAATCCACGATGTTATTAAAGAAAAAACAGACTTGGACAATGGTTAAATCAATAAAAATAGATTTTATTCAGGAATTACTGCAGTAGGAGAAAAGAGACCTTAGTATAGAGCTGGGCTCAATTCTGAATACGACATGGACAAGTGGAGTTTTGTAGCCAAGGAACCACTTGGTAGTCAGTGGATCGAAAATTACTAAGAGGAAACATCAGGGTGAGTGGCAGGTTCTTGACCTGCCTTGAATACTGCCTTGACAGTATTCCTGCTGAAGGCAGTTCAGTGATCAGATATTACCTGGGGGATGCTGGGAATGAGGAATTTGATTAGATAATCGGGGGATAAAATATCAAGGGTGAGGGATCCTAGCTACATCAACTAGACAGGATTCTTGCTAAAACTCAGCAAGGCAGGCCCAACAAGGATAGACACTGAAACTCAAGATAAAAGCCTAGTTGAGAGGAGGGATTAGAAAGCTTGATTAAAGTTTGATCAAGGAGAGTCTTCGTCAGTGTGGCACTCCCAGGCCCAAAAGGGAAGTTAGTAGTGGAGGATGGAATACAGATGTGTAGGCTGGGGTATTCACATGGCATTTGCTTGAGGCTGCTTGTGGTTCAGGGAGCAGAGAGAAGTAAGTCATGAACCTGAAGCCTGAGTCTTCCATTTATACTCTTGCCCCAGCCCAACAAATATAGTGGGCTAGGCTAAGAGAGTGGATTTGCACAAACCAATGATAATAATGTGTGATGAACTGTGGGCTATAATCAACTCAAGTCTCTGTAACTGAGGTTTTAAAGGGAAAGAAATAGCAATGCAGTTTGTGCAGATCCACAGGAGAGGGGCCCGCTATTGAGCTACTTGTTCATGGGAGCAACTGCTCCTCTGTGGACACAGATCCCACCACAGATGCTACCGCACAAAGAGGACTCCTTCCAGGGACGGTACCCATAGTCCAGAATTCCTAAGTAACTACTTAGACCACTATATTTTCCACTGGAATGTTACTTTCATTTTAGTTAATTTTTCAGTGAAATAGTCTCCCATGGACTTTTCCAGGATACTTACTGGCAACAATCTCAAATACAGCTTCTTGGAAAAAATGAGATATGAGTTTCAAACCTGGGAACATAATAAAAACTAAAGAAGTTATTAATATCCACCAATTATCGAATGCATACTATATGCCAGCTACTATGCAGATATAATCTCATTCAGTATTCAAAACCACCCTTAGACATAGGAACTATTAGCTCCATTTTTCAGAAGAAGCAGCTGAGACTGGCAGAGAATAAATGTGTGGCTTAACATTGTTACAGCTATCACAAAGCTAGTAAATGACAGAACCAAAATACACATCCAGGCGGTCTGATCTAAATTCCAAGTTGTTAACAATAACAATACTTTATTTTGGCCCATTAGTAAATTGGAAATATCAGTAGTAAGTATTCTTATTACTGCTAAAGGATATTTAATTTTGTTTTTGTTAATAGGCAATAATTATAGAAGCTAGTATTTTATGTAATGCAAAATATTAATCCATTAATAATCTAATAAAGTAAATACCATTTTAATTTATATTTATTAATGAAAAAACTTAGAATTCCACATTAGATTAATTATCCAAGGATATTTTATTTTACACATACTAATACACATAGTTTGTTTCAGTTCTAAGTGTATTAAGAATATTAGCACATTTAATTCCTACAGCCTCTTTGAAGTCAGTACCATTTTGATCTAGATTTCACAGATAAGGAAAATAAGGCACAGAGAGATTAAATATCTCGTCTGAGGCCACATGGGAACAAAGATAGGACTCGAACCCAAATTCGGTTATTCTGACATTTATTCTCTATTGGTTTAGGCTGAAAATTGACAAAGCAAGCCCTGACTTTCAAGTCCAACCCTCAAACTCTGTTATAAGAATATCTATGTTATTTCACCACAGTCAAGAAATTGTTAATAGTACTCTACTTAGTTTTTCATTCGCATTTGTGAAGTCAAAGCTCTTTTATTTCCATAAACATTTAGTTACTTTTCTGTTTTAACATTAGCCTTTCAGCTAAGACCAATTGCTGTTTTTGGAATGAGTATCGAATAAATATCAAATAAAGGCTCTTTGCTAAGTTTGAGGAGGATCTGTTTGTCAAATGTTGCTCTGCTGCCTAGAAGTGAAGAGTGATAGCGTCTAGAAATTAAGTATTATGACTCCATTCTAAGAGACATATTAGACAGAACCACCTCTCCCGGAGGTTTAGAGGACTTCATTACACTTTCCATTTTGGCATAGATCACTTTCTCCCCAGGAAGCCAAGTTTGTAATCAGGACATAGTTAGGTAACACTATCAGTAGGAGCAGGCTGTACTTTTTTCCAGAACAGCATTTGCATATTCTGAACTGACCAAAGTGCAAGACTGATTATATTCCATTGATTACACACCAAAGAGTGAATTCTAGAAGAGAATTACAGTCAATTAATATAATGTGTATTTAGAAAAACAATGAACTAGAGAGAACATCTTGTTCTAAGACTGACTTACAAGGAACAAAAAATAGAAAAAGACATGATATGAGATAGTTATTAATAATGTTATAAATAATATTTTATGCTTTATTCCAAATTATCTTCTGTCCATTTTTTTCTTAAAATTTGACAATGACTTGTGTGAACACACTGTGGATTAATACATACTGCACAATTATCCAATATTACAAGAGAGACTGAAGCTTCCCAGAGAGGCTTGTCAAACTGTATCTTTACTTCCCTCTTAGACCTCTTTGTGGAAAGTTCTCACATCACTGTTGAAATGGAGATATCCCTAAAGCAACAGGATCAAAAATATTTCCATTAGAATAATAATCTTTTTAGAAGCAGAATCTAAACTCTTCAGATTCGGTGTGTATCTGTGTGTTCATAGGCAATCTTTACTCATCATTCTGACTTTTTCTGCTTTGAAGATATGAGAAGCAAGAATTGAATCCGGCCAGGGAAAAGAAAGCAAAAAGTGTATGGGAAATCCCATGCTTTTCTATGAGAATCTTGGTATGTTAAGAGGTTGGCAGAGGTTTATCTCTACCTCTTCCTGGCATAATTTTCCACAAGATTTCAATAGTTCCTTCCAGCTTGGTCAAATTATACAATATATTTCCTGGTCATGTCTCCGGAAATTAGCAAGTCACAAATGTTCAACAACCTACTTACACACGCCATCTTAGTTTATTTAGGCTGCTATAACAAAATACTATAGACTGGATGGCTTATTAATAAAAGAAATTTATTTTTCACAATTCTGGAGGCTGAAAAGTCCAAAATCAAGGTGCCAGCAGATTTGTGTCTGGTGAGGGCCTGCCTCCTGGCTCATACACAGATATCTTCTCACTATAATCTAGCATGGCAAAGGGCAAGCGAGTTCTTCAAGACCTCTTGTATAAAGACACTAATTCCATTTATGAGGGCTAATAACCCACCCCCAAAAGCTCCACCTCCAAATACCATCACATCAGATTTTAAGTCTCAGCATAGGAATTTTTGGGGCATGCAAATCTTCAGTTTATGGCCCATGCCCTTCCTGGGCGGACATGAATACCCGCACTGAACAGTGGGTGTCAATTACATGTTTAGTTACACATTATGCCCACAGTTACACACATAGCATGTGTACATCTGATGATAATATTAAAAGTAGAAGAGAAGATGAGTAAACACAGCAAGGGTATTGGGATAAGAAAGAAAAGAAAACTGAAATGGTAAACCAAATAGTAGTAGAGATTACAGCTAGAAACTTGACAGGGAATAAAACCTGGATAAGAATCCAAATTAAAGACAAGAAAGAAGGCAAAATCAGAGGTTTCAATGATGATACTCAACTTTTGAGACTGACAAATGCACAATTTAAACATCAGAATCTGGTATTTTGGACAGTGATATAGGGAGAATTATATGAATTATTGTGGAGTTATGGTGCATGGAGATTTTACTCCAGAGAAAGAAACGCCTGTCAGCTTGAAGAGCCCCAGGGAGAATAGAGATGAAAGTCAACACGCAAGTCAAATGATGCTGTTTCTCACGTCTTCATGACAGGGGTTGGAGAATTGTGTTAAAGGCAAGAAAGCAAACAAAGATCAGGGCTTCAGCCATGTGGACAGATGGAGGCACTCATTCCTCTCTCCTTTGTTACTGTTAGATTGGACAGTTGTTTTTAATTCCTCAAAGAACTGGGTTGCAGCCTGAATGATGTCAAAGGGTGGACCCATTCATCCAGTTATATCATCTTGAATTTGCTTCTTTATATCAGGGAGTTCCAACTAAGATGAAAATGAAAAGATTCCTATGTTTGAGACTTAGAACTTTGTGCCTTTGAACTGCTTCAATAAATCATTCCACAAATAATTTAGGATATTCTCTTTCATTCTAAGTACACAGTTACATTTTAGCTTAGGAGAAAAGGCCTTAAACATAGTTCATTTCAGGCTCTGAAATTTTGCCTCGAATTAGGCCAACTTCTGACCATAGCGCACTGAAAAAATGCCACCATGACAAACAGTAAATATTCCTGGCAGTATTTAGTTCACTCCCCACCCTTTCTTAAGCCAAAAGTATACCTATTCTAATTGTGACCCAACACCAAACCAGTCATTTTGTAGCTTAGCTAAGAAGTGTCTCCAAAGAGTACTCAAAAGAGTCAGTCTTTCTGATCCAGATTCACTCCCAAAGATAGACTCAAAGACTTCAATCAACCTTCTGAGCTGGTAACAATTGGTAGGATATCAGCCACAAAGGAGGTGCATCTCACATTTCTGCCCCTCCATCTACCTATTCTCAGGATCTGCAACCAGGCAGTTGACTGCCTTAAAGTGTAGGCCCCACAACATGTACAGCCTTGCAGAAAGTCAAACCAGGTGCTCATGACACAAACTGAGAAACATAGGAAAGCAATAGCTGTCCCCGAGAAAGAAAGGATCAATAACCAACATACTGGGAACAAATCCACAGAAGTCACAATCCACAGAACAAATTTTAGCAAATTATTTTTTCTTCAGTTAATCTAAATTTGAAAAAAAAAAAAAAAAAAAAAAAAAAAGACAGAGGCTTTTTCCCAACCCTACTGTATTGCAACCTGCAGACAGAAATCCGGGAGGCTGACTTTAATAAGAATTTATCTTGGGCTGGTGTTGTCAGAGAGTCCCAGATTTCAACTGCATCTGGAGCAAGTGAAGTGTCCCAGCTATCTCATTTTCATCATCAAAACTGTAGGAAATGAAAAAATATTTTTCTCTAGCCATCTTACATTCTCAAGCTGGGCTCTGGAAACTAGACTGGCCAAACACAGATTGAGGGTGTTTGGCCAGTCTAATTTACAAAGCCCCAGGCAAAACCAAATGGAACTTTATTCCCAAGTGTATTGTGCTTACACATGGGAGTACCCAGAGAAGAGTAGCTCTTCACTGTTAGCCTGGGACTCCGGGTTTTGTTAAGATAAATAGAGTGAAACATCACTAGAAAATTTTCCTAGCACTAAATTTTCTTTTTCTGCCAAATAACTCAATTTTCAGTCAAGATTCTGCTTATTGTCAGGTGTAATTTAGTCATCTCAATGGCATATATGAAGACATATTATAAACTCCCCTTTGACCAAAGAACCTTCTCTTCTACTCATCTGTTATGATGGCTGACAACATTGTTATTAGAAATGGGTAGAGTTGATTTTTAAGGATAAAGTATTTCATTTCTTTTTAAAAAATACCAATATGCATTATGCTTTATTTTTCAAAGAAAAGAAAACATCTAGTACAAATTTCTTCACTTTCTCCGTTACATATATGTTGTACCTGCACTTATTATCTCTAAACTGTGCCTTAGAATTTGAAGATAACTTTCTAATGGTGCTCTTGATCTCATCCACTTCAGCCTTCACCAGAACTTACTGCTTCAATCATTTTTTTTTTTCTATTTTCAACATCACTTCTTCCTGGCCTATACTCTTTTGTTATATCCCTTCTAATCTCCTTTCTTTTACAGTAGTGTTTCAAGATAAAAGTACTACAAATTGCTGCATATATTTTGTATCTTTCCTTATATTTCTTAAGCCATGAAAAACTTAATTTTTCCTAAGATAACCAATGACCTAGGAGGTCTCAGTTCCAACAGATACATTTTAGTTTTCTCTTTATTTATTGATGTACCACCTCTAGCACTGATAACTAACCGTCTTGAACTAATTTCACCTTCAAATTCTATCAAATGAGGTTTTTTGGCTCTTTTTTGTTTTATCTTAAAAATAATAATAATTTTTGGCTGGGTGCTGTGGCTAACACCCATAATCCCAAAAATTTGGGAGGCCAAGGCGGGCTGATCACTTGAGGTCAGGATTTTAAGACCAGCCTGGCCAACAAGGAGAAACCCTGTCTCTACTAAAACTACGAAAACTAGCTGGGTGTGGTAGTGGGCACCTGTAATCCCAGCTACTTGGGGCCCTAAGGCAGGAGAATCACTTGAACTTGGGAAGTGGAGGCCACGGTGAGCTAAGATCACACCACTGTACTCCAGCCTGGGTGACAGAGTGAGACTTTGTCTAAAAAAAAAATTGTTTAATTTGTCTAATAAAAATTGTAAATATGTATGGTTTAAATGATATTTTGATATATGTATATGTTGCAAAATGGCTAAATCAAGCTATTTTCATAACTTCACATACAGATGATTTACCATTATGGTGGAAATGTTTAAAATCTATTCTCTTTGCAATTTTCAAGTATACAATACATTGTTATGAACTATAGTCATCATGCTTTACTATAGGTCTCCTGAACATATCCCTCCTGTCTAACTCAAATTTTGTATCCTTGAACCAGCATCTCATCGCCTCCCACAACCTCCCATCCCCAAGTAAACACCATTTTACTCTGATTCTATGAGTTTGACATTTTAGATTCCACATACAAGTGACATTATACAGTATTTTTTTTTCTTTGACTTATTTCACTTAGCATAATATTCTGTAGCTTCAACAATGTTATTGCAAATGACAGGGTTTCCTTCTTTTTTAAGGCTGAATAGTACAGGTACACAAAATGGAATACTATATATTACTATAGATACTATATTATAGAACGTGTACATATATATACATGATGGAATGCTATACAGAGTCTATAACTATAATCTATAATTATGTGTGTGTGTATATATATACATACATATTTATATATACTTCATTCATCATTGATAGAGAGCTAGGCTGATTCTATACATAAGCTATTCTGAATAATGCTACAAGAAACATGGGAATACAGATATCTACAAATATCTCTTTGGCATATGAATTTAATTTTCTTTGGATATACCTAGAAGTAAAATTGCTGGATCATATGGTTGTATGGTTGTTCTATTTTTAACAATTTGAAGAACATCCATACCGTTTTTCATAATGCCTATACTATTACATTACCACCAACAGTATGTGAGGGTTCCCTTTCTCTATATCCTACCTAACTCATTATCTTCCATCTTTTTAATATTAAACATTCTAACATGTGAGAGGAGATATGCAGTTTTTATTTGTGTTTCCCTGATGATTAATGATGTTGGGCATTCCTTCATATACCAGTTCACTATTTGTATGTTGTCTTTTGTGAAATGCCTATTCATGTCATTTGCCCATTTTTAACGTGATTATTTGGGACTTTTTGCTAATTGGTTGAGTTCCTTATATATTCTATTTATTAATCCCTTTTCAGATGCATAGTTTGCAAATATTTTCTTCCATTTCGTAGGTTGTCTCTTCACTCTGTTGATTATTTCCTTTGTTATGCAGAAGGTTTCAGTTTGATATAATTTCATTTGTCTATTTTTGCTTTTGTTGCCCGTCTTTGCTTTTGTTGCCGTACTTTTGGGGTCCGTCCATTTATTTTTGCAGTTTCAGATCTTATGTTTACGACTTTGAGTTGATTTTTGCATATGGGGTGGTTCTGCATATGGACATCATGTTTTCCTAACACCATTTACTGAGGAATCTATCTTTCCCCATAGTGTGTTCTTGGCACCTTTGTTGAAGATCATCAGTCTTTTGGTTACTCCTGCTTCCTTGGTATTCTTTTTGAAGGTTTTTTGTTTGTTTGTTTGTTTTGTTTTTTTTTTTTTCAGCATCTTTTTATCTTATCTATTTATTGTGTTCTGACATACCCCAATGAGGTTTCTAGGTTACCTGAAGCTATATTTCTTTGGTTGAAATCTAGGCCCTATTATTTGACAGATATGTGACTTTGGAAAGTCATGTATTCTTTCTGTGGCCCACCTATAAATTGGGAGTGACAACAATAATATAGTATATACAATGTAAGTATTAGCTTTGCCTGTTCTTTTGCACAGGCAATTTATTTCATGCCTTTAACTCCATCGGCTATTTCTACTCTGAAGATTCCCAAATAAGTATCTTGTTCTGAGTCTTCTCCTGAGCTCCAGACCCTTATGCCAAGATTTCTCTTATCTATTGTTTTCTGGATTTACAATTCACTGCAAGTAACTTGACCAAATCTGAACACAAGATTTTATATATATTTCTTATTCTGGTGGATTGCAACATCCAAAACTTTTTCTCCTATTTTGCCTCAAACTTGACATCAACTATCATTACTTTATTTTGATTAACTCTTATTTATTAACTCAAAGAAGAACCTAATCACTTTTTATGTCCATCTTCTTAATATCTCAATTATTATTGCCTTCATATAGGCACTTCCACTTTTCTGCTAATTATTCTGAATTGTTATCACCTACTTTCTGATTTTCTTGACTTGTCATATGCCTCTCTAATCCATCCTTCACAGAGATGCCAATGACATTTTTTAAAGGGAAAATCTAATCACTTTGCTGGTTTTCTTCAGAAGCCTCTAGTATTTCTTTATGATTCACAAAGTTTAAACACTTCATGTCATGGTAAACCCTTCTAAGCTGGCTGCTTACTTCCTGCTTTTTTTTTTTTTTTTTAAGAAAATGTCTTGCTACATTGCCCAGGCTGGCCTTGAATTACTGGGCTCAAGCAATTCTCCTTCCTTAACCTTCCACCTCATCTTATGGTATTCACCCTCTCACTCCATCCTTTACATTTAAACAATAAATGAAGGTTTCCTTCTTTGCCTCTACATATGCTGTTTCCCTCATCTCGACTGTCCCATATCTGTGTCTACACACATCATTAGGGTCTTGTATTAAACATTTTTGTGAATCCTGCCCTGAATCTTCCACTCATCAGTCTTGGGTTGTATGTTTTTTTTTTTTTTCCTCCTCTTCTCCCAAAATATCTTTATTTGAATTATAATGAATCCTTATTATTTATGTATTACATATTTGAGAACTTGCTGACTTGCTATAATTTATTTGTAACCCCCAAATCAATGCTCACAACCCTTTTGAAGTTCTCCACAAGCATATGAATAAGCTTTGCTCAGGCATCAGTTGTGCTATTGGCCATGAGTTCAATGTTAACAAATCTACAATATATTTAGATAATGTCTTTTAAAACAGAAACTTACATAGGACAAAGTTACGTCTTGACTGGTTGACAAAAATATTGTGACTAGAGACTCAGAGGAAGCTAAACCTGTGTTTGCCCTAGAACCATCGGTTCAGTACTCATTAATTCAGTGTTCACAGTGACTTTATAAAACATTACTACAGTCAGCAATAAGTATCAATTATATATTTGTCTTCACGTCTATGTGTATTTTTTTTTTGATGGTTGTCACTCTATCCTTTCATATTGTCTATCTTCATGGCCTGAACAATCCTTAAAAAATAGTAGATACCACATAAATATTTGTTGAATAAGTAAAATGAAAATGAATATATGCCAGGATTAGGGTGTATGAGAACATTATTCATTGTAGTGTGAGTATAATCTCTCAAACAATAGAATAAAATAGGCGAGTTTCAATGAACAGCAAGAAAAAAAAAAAAAGACTCTCTGAGGCTAGAGCTTGTCAGAATACAACTGTGTCCCAGGGTAAGTGAAGGAAGAGAAGTAGTGAGACAGGGTCAAGAGCCTCCAGGCAAGGGAAAATTTAAAACAAGTTGCCAAGAAAACAGGGGTGCATGGGAGGATACAGAAATAATTCTTAGCTTTCTCCAGATCTAGTGAAGGTTTATATTGCCCCTTCCTTGTCTTCATTTTCTATATACCAATAAGCTATATATCAAAAATCATCCCAGCATGCCCAAGGCTGTCCTAGATTTTGCATTAAAATCCTGTTTTCTGGGAAACTCCTCAATTCTAATAAACCAAGATACTTGGTCACCTTATTTATAAACTACTATATTGTAAGGTGAAACACACTTTGTAAATTACGACAGTGTGAATTTAGTGTTCATTCATTGTTCACACAAACAATAACTGCCAAACTGCTATTACTTTACAAGCACTATCTAGTTTTTGAGGACACAAAGATGATTTTGCTATTACTGTTCCTTAAGGATCCCTGCGTAACACCTCAAAATAATTTACACTTTAAAGTGTTTTTTATAAATATGTATGAACTCAGGACAGAAAATCATAACAATGGATACTTCTGATACAGACTCTTCTTAGGGCTGAATAACCAGACTGATTTAAGAGATAGGGAATGTGTAAAGGTTGGAGGCATTTTTAACCTGTACTTAGGTGGGACAGAAAAAAAAATCTGGAAGAAAGATCTTGACAATACAGAGGAGAAACATTTGTAGAATAATACACTTGGGAAAAGTTGGAAGAAATAAGCTTCTCTTCTCTCATATGACATGTTATCAGGTTTCCCAAGGACTCAGAAACCCATGCCTCTGAATTCCAAGAAAGAAAAATAAGTAGATTTATTTCACGTAAAAGCTAGTTCTGCACTGGATTTTGATAAACTTTCTTCTTTATTAAAATAAGAAAGTTTGTGACACTTAAATCAAAGATCTTTTAAAATAATAAACATTAATAAATATATTCACTTAGCGTGATAACTAAATTATTGTCTAAGAGAGTTAATTAATCCAAATTTTATCTTGGTTTAAAAATAATAGTTCTTACTAATGGCAATAATCAGATTTTAGGTATATTTTATTTCCTAACTTCTCTCCAGTTTGGTAAAATTATACTTGCTTTTCAATTTAGCACATAGTTAAAAAGATGTTCAAGGGAAAATTCCAAAAGACCTTTGTATAACATTGCTATTTTTTCCCTGACTCAATCTTTTACAGTCACTATTCCACCCTAGTTTTGTTTACTGAGTGAGCTAAGTGCTTCCATGATACTTTTACTGCTGACACTTTTCTCCAAGAAATTAATGTATTTCATATATTTTTGAAATGTTTAACTTGATTAATAGCAAAACTGATTATTTATAAAAGGGACTTCAAGCCATGGTTTATTCTAAGTATGCAGTAGATACATAAACATTAGATTCAGATTTAATTTACAGCTGTGGCAATGAAGAGAAACATATTTTAGGCCAATATGAGCTACTTGACAATATTTTACAGGCTGTAATGGAAGATTTAAACAAAATTATCCAATTTGCATTGATTTTTAGCAATCTTGCACTTATTTTTTATTAAAAATAGATATATTTGGCAGCAGAGTCAAATATGGACAAAATTAAAACATAGCATCTTTGGGAGTTTTGAATTATTTACTTGACTGTAAATTCACTAAATAATAAAACAACTATTTAATACATTCTAAAGGAATAAATAATATAATTTTATACAGATAAGTATGTATAACAATGATCATCTGGTAGTGATATGCCTACAAGTTGCAAGTCTGTGATGCAGTGGAAAAATTAGCCTGGAAATCAGGAAGCTAGGTACTATTCTGGGAACTGACAATAACAGATTATGGACATATCACTTAGCTTATCTCTGTCAGATTTCATTGAAGAAAATGAGAAATTTGGGACAGATGTTGAGTTTTCTAAATAGTGCTTCCTAAAATGTTTTTCTAGAAAATTTTAACAGATATGAATCAGAAAATGGGTTGTCAGATAAGACTAGTTTGGGCAATTCTCTATTTTCTATCCTGTCTTGAAAATTCACAGGGCATATTTATAGTCTAAAAAATTAAAGCTGCAATTTACCTTTTTAAAGGACTATGTACTTAACAAAATGGAACACATTTTTAAACTATTTTCTAAGCTAGATACATTTATAAGCTAGGTGACTTCCGAAGTTTCTCACACTTTGAAAATCTATAAATATAGTTATTAAAGTACCTAAATAATATACCAGTTAAAAAGAAATTCATCCTAGGGCTGAGTGTGGTGACTCACACCTGTAATTCCAGCATTTGGGAGGTCAGTGAAGGATTGTTTGAGCCCAGGAGTTTGAGACCAGTCTGGGAAATGTAGTAAGACCTTGTCTCAAAAAAAGACAGACAGACAGACAGACAGACGGAAAGAGAAAGAAAGAAAGAAAGAAAGAGAGAGAGAGAGAGAGAGGGAGGGAGGGAGG